>NW_017306994.1:1098813-1114299 GCF_000935625.1 Nanorana parkeri
GAAACAACAATGTATTTATATGGGAAGCTATAAAGATAAAATAAAGCTAAACACACCATTTCTTTAAAATATTCCTATAGTGGTGTAATTGTTAAAAAAAATAAGATTCAGGACAATTACAAAGACACTCAGCCTGCAAACATTTTTTTCTCATCTCAATAACAGTTTCTAACAGCACTAGTTCTATACGTCCTGCAGGACCAGGAGCGTACCAATTATCCCGTAAGCTCCAGTATCAGAGGTCAGCATAGCGCAAAGGCTATCATGTGATATCATATACACGCACCTCCCACATTATTGATGGTTATAAAGAGGTTTCTGGCTAACTTTGTATATAGTAGGCACCATCTAAGGCCTCCAGTAGCACAGTGACATTGTGTGTATGCCCACTCAGGTTCCTCAATAGCGGGCTATACAGCTACTTCATGGCAACTTGAAAGCTCATCTGGATGGCTTATTTCTTGTCTCCGTCTAAAGGATCATTGGTAGGGAATATAACAGGGACATAATTTGGACTTTTGTTAGCCAGAAGAGTAATTACCTCTGAAATCCAACTGGACCTACTAACAGTCGTCCTTACTACCACCAAAAGCAAAGAAAATTGGGTCTACTACTCAAAACAGCTAGCCTGATTCCAGTTATCATCTTTCTTGTTTAACACTCATTCATCTGCCAGTTGTACACATAATACTCATGTTATTGCCTATTTTATACCATTTTTGAATTGTAGTCTGCTTCTTTTTGTCTTAAGGCATTGGGGTTTTTTGTTCTGTGTGCAAATCTTGTATTCATTTAAATATTTAAAGACCTAAAAAAACAAAAATCTTTCTGTTGTTAGTTAGGTACTGGTTGTTTTAGTCAGCAGCTCAATGTATTTGTACATAAGGATAAAGATTTGCATATGAGCATATAGGGATAAGGGTCTAGTTCTCTATTTGTACACTCGTTCTATGTAATTCCAAGCAAAGTTTTACCTATTCCTATTATAGGAAACCAACAGTGAAATGCAGACTTGAAGAGATTCTGTCGTTAAAAAATACAGCTTTAACGTGCTGCAGCTCAAACATGCATGCAATATCAGGTTAACACTAAGCCTGTCAATATTCAAATTCAATGGAATACTGAATTCAGAATTAGCAAAGCCGTTCTTAATAAGTATCTCTAACTCCCAGGTATGGAGTTATTGAGAGCATCTGATGCATTTCTGCTTTTGACTATGGAGTCAAATTTATGTGGAGAGCACCAGAACTGCTGATTTTCATCTGCTAAATACTCAGCAAGGGCAGTGTGAAAGTGATCAGTAATGGTGATTTTTTTTATTTTATTTCCAAAAGACCTAGAGCCATACAATTTTGAGATACCATCACACATGAAAGAACTATTTTAAATAAGACAATAGCTCTTTTAAAACATTGACATTGTGAAGGTGACAATTTGTACTCTATATCACCCTCTGGTGGCAGCAACACAAAATGCAAAAAAGCCCCCAAAGAATATTTAAATTCAAGTATAAAAATGTGTTGTATTGCAGCTTACCAGTTGTTAGATGTGGTGTCTGTGTTCTTTTTCAGGCTTTTTTCTTTTATTTTGTGATCCTGCCAGTAGCTTATTTCATGTACTAGATTGACAACATTAATTCACCTTACTGTATCTATGGAGGAGCAGCTTGTCATCCTAGGACAGGAAGTGTTGAGAAACACAGGACACTTCCTCCTTATCATCTTTGCCATATCTGAGGGGTGGGGGGGTGTTTCGTAGGTCAAAATGCAACAAAAATAGAGAGCACAGGAAGTTGACTAGATTTCTCAGCGGGTAATTGGTAGATATAATTGGTAGATATAAAAGACACTTTCAATGGAATATTTAATGGAGCAAAAGTGAGCAAATCAGAGAAGTTGATTGTTAAGGTTTACATACACTTTAAACTGTGAGGTATTCAAAGATAAATATACTGTACAATGCATTATCTAGAACAGCTGTTCTCCACCTTTCTACCCTAGAGGAACCTTTGAACAATTGTTCAGGCTTCAGGGAATCCAGCTAAGATTAGTCCATTGGTGATCATTGGCAAAATGCCCCTTACATTGGTGGTTATTGGAAAAACTGCTCTAGTTACAGTGATGGTCAGAATGACACCCGTATAGTCAGCTAAAAAAGATCATTGGTGTCATGCCACTGGCTCTGCCAGAACTATGCAGGTACAATCAATGGGAGGTCAATCACCCAAAGCTCAAGGAACCCCTAGCAAGCTCTAGGTCCACTAAATCAGTGGTGGAGAATGACTGGCCTATTTTTCCTAAATTGAACACTAGAGGGACTCTTTTATTGAGGCCTGGGATTAGCATTAAATACACTTTGTAGAAGAAGCTTTATCCTACAAACAATAAAGAAGATCTGAACTGACAAAATAAGGAGACTGCTGTTACTGAGTTGACCTTTTGACAATGCTTCTTCTCTGGCTATTATGTTGAGTCAAACGCTTCATCTTCCCTGAGTCACTGACACAGAACAACTATGCAGATTGGGAATTCTGACTTTTCCTAGGACATCATTAGCTACATGACTGTTCTCAGTAAGTGACTCAATAAGTATAGGACAGCCAAGCAACTAGCATTTTCTGAAGAAGGTCACCTTAGCAGAGTTTTCCTTTTAATGAAACAAAAGTAAGCAAATTATCAGCATTTTTGTGTACAGTTAATTATTCTGATATTCCATAAAAAATTTGAAATAACTAAAATGAATTATATATTTATGGTAAGTAGCCAATAGAGGAAAACTAATGTTGTTTTATGTTGTTATCAAGTTGTTCTTGTGTATTTGGCTTTGCATGAGTTTTGCTATTTTAAATGATTCAGATTACAGTTTGAATCCAAATTACTATAGCTTTTCTTGAGTGCAAGTGGAAAGGCATGTACCTTTCTTTCCAAATCACTAAGTGAATCGCTTTAATCAGTGCTGATTGGGCTATGCCTTCTTGTGGTTGAATGGACATTTTTATCAGTTCATTGATTACTTACAGTACATTGGGAATAGGTCACGGACCAAATAACCTCATTTGACAAGTGGATCAATTCAGATTGAATCACTTCATTTAACAAGTGGATCAATTTAGATTCTGTCAACTTAAGGCACTCAGCATAAGGAGCCAGTGTTAATTTTTTTCCTCACTTAACTGAATGTGTCATTTAGAAAAATAAGGATTATAACATTTCCTTTCGTTTATCTGTCATGCATGTTTCTGGTGCAAAATGAGATTCCTTGTGCTTTTACTGCTATTTTAAATCTATATGGATGATTCCCAAATGTACGTATATCATGAATAGTATAAAAAGCTTGTATTAGGGCTTAGCTACAAAGAAAACCACACAAGATTAATTCAGGAATAGTATAGGGTGAATTGTTAAATGTCACTCAAATTAATTCAAAGTGCATCTTGTATCTATGTGGCAACGTTATTTTTTTTTCAAAGTCACAATAAATAAGCTAAATAAAATCATCATAACTAAAAGACTGATAACAACAAAAGCTGCATATTGGCCTACTTTTTTTTATAAAATGTAATCTCAGCCACCATACTGGATCCTGCATAAGTTACTTTAGCTGTATGCTAAATCAAGGTGGCTGATTGATCCTTTCACATCAGATGTTTCCCTCTGACTCATGTGTGAAGCAACAGTTCTTCACTGCATGGCTGACTCTTTAACAAGTTTTTTTTGTGTTGGATTGGCAGCCTACGTATACCATGGTTACATTGGTAGGAGCTGTTCTGGGGACGGTGGAAAAGCTTAATACTAATTAATCAACATACGTTTAGAAAATTTCCTTTCAAGAGCCATATACATATCCTATGACAACATATGTATGTGGGAAATGTTTTTAAAAAATACACTTTAACAGGTCAAGCCAGGAAGCTGATGCTGCCTTAACATATATGTGGCTTTCAGTCGCTTTGTTACATACTTTGGATATGAAGTCAAAAAGTGAAGATTTGCTACCTTATTGGGAACATCTAGACATGTCAGTTGTGTTTATGCAGTATCCTGAAAACAATTTACCTATTGTCTTGAATTGCGTTGTGACTTCTGTAACGATATGAACTGCTGTTTTAAAGCCGAATAGCTGTTTATTTGCATGATTAGATCATTTAGCCCACCTCTGCTTCTGTCTGCTTGTCCCAGGAGGCTTGGAGTGAGATTTGATGATGTCCCTTCTGTGCTGATCACTGTTCTACTTCTTGGAGAGAAAGCTGTACTGGAAGACATGCAGTGCAAGCAGCTCCCTGATGCTGCATCATTCATTCTGTGTTGTTGTGCTTCCTTCAACGTGCATGCTGCTTCATAATCCTTATCCCTCAAATTATTAGAACTACAGTCATCAGCAGGGACTCTACTCCTCCACCAAGATGCCTATCTACACAAGAGTATGGTAAGTCAGTATAAAATCAGCTGCACTCCCCCGGATTGGCTAACCTCCTGCCCTAAATGTCAGGCCCCTTCCCCGGCAGGATTCCTGTAGTACCACCCCAACCAACTCAAGTTGACAGCATACTGAGAGATCATTAGGTGCATGCGAGGCTCCCTCGCCAGTTTATCGCGAGTTAACCCCAAGCTATGTCAAACGACTGTCTTGTAAACAAATGCTTATGTTTAGTGTGGTAATGTTGTACAGTGATACCCTCGGTAAAGCCACACTGTAATTTCTTTGTCTTTTTTTTTTCTGTTCTCCCTTTGTAATGTCTTGTTACTGATGAGTATTACAAGTTTACGTCTGTACCCCGATGGGGACAGGCTGATTTGCCTTCTTGTCATGTATTGATAAAGCTTTAATAAAGACTATTTGCTAAAAAAAAAATCAGCTGCAGGCGCCTGTAGGCCATACTTACTAGTCTTTTGCTCTTATCTTGTCTGCAAAGCTTCCACAGTAGAGGTCCTTTCTAAACCATTAGTTCATTACATTTAAGGTAGTTCCAAGTAGTGTATTTGCCCAAAAGGAAAAATTAATCAAACATGCAGTAATTGTAAGATTTAAGAAAAAGGTTTGTATAGCTGGTTTAAATAAGAGAACAAAGTAGATATGCTGTAAATGTATTAACATTAACCTCCCTGGTGGTATGATTTTTTATTTTTTTCATGTAATTTTTCGGTAATTTTTTTTCCGCATTTTTTTCGTCTTTGTCGATTTTTTTTGTTTGTTTGTTTTTTTTAATATCCCGCCGGTTCCGCCCCCCTGCGACGCGTACGTTCGCAAGCGACGGAACCCGGAAGACGGCATCGGCCGCAGAACACAGCGCGGCTCGAGGGACAAGGTAAGTAAATGCAATGCGGCTTTCCCGAGTGTAGCTCGGGGTTACCGCTTATGGTATGGAAAAGTAACCCCAAGCTACACTCGGGAATACCGCCAGGGAGGTTAAACTGAAATAGACCCTTAATTTAGAGCCCTCTCTGAAATACTGATAAGAGATCTAGTTCGTTTTTATTTATTTCATAACCAACAATGTAATTATAGTCCTGTTTACACTGACTTGGCCAACTAAATTTCACTGCGTCATTAACCTGGAGTATTATAACAAATCACAAAAGGGTGAAGAGTTTGGAGAAGGCAGGAGAAGTGAACAATCTAGGCCAAAATAGCTGATTTGGAAAATTTCTCCAATTCAGCTCACTTTTCAGTTCAGCTATGCTGTCCTAGATTGTTCACTTCTCCTGCCTTCTTCAAAATCTTCACCCTTTTGTGAATAACCCTGTAGATGTATGCAACAATTTTGTAAATGCTTTATTATTTTTTGCAGGGGCACTAAGGGGGCAAAAACATATGGTCTTCAATGTAGTCAATAGAATGACAGTCATACATGGTAATATGTTGACCCATACTTCTTACTGGGTTCCTATCTGAGTTTTAAATTGTTTGATACTGGCATGAATTAGTGGTGTTACCAGTTTTAACTTGTGGTATGTCAATAATAGCTAGGAGGGGGTTCTGCTTTGATTGATGAAGGGGTCAGGTATAAAAGTCCACTTTTGTTTTAAAGTGTATTAAAACCCAAAAATAAAAAATGTAATATATTGCAATTTACAACTTCTTAGACGTGGTGGCTGCAGTAGGTTCCTTTTTTTTTGGCCTTTTTCCTTTGTTTTCACCTGGTGATCAGGTCTGTGAATGTCAGTTATTTTTTTTATCTTCCTTTAACAGACCGAGCTGTTCAGCAAAAGTGGCCGATAGAGGGTTGAGACCAACCATTTAGCACTAACGGGGTGCTTACACTGGTCAGCTTTATTTATTTATTTATGTAAAATCTTTATCCCAAAAGGAAAAAAAAACAGTTTCTTTAGCTGCTTTAAAGTGTTAGCTGGAGTTCAGCTTTAATTTATAGGTTAAGTCCATCAAAATCTAAGAGTACATCTAGCACTATCTTCTCCACAGGTTGGAAATGCTGCTTCATGGGTGGCTCCATTACTCTTCCATAGAGTGGAGCCAGGATGGGAAGTGTTTTATTGGCTGGATCAACAAGGAGCAAAAAAGAAAAAAAAGAAAGCCTAAAAAGAGTAAACTAAAGTTAGGCCTTGAGCAGAATAAGCAAAGCTATAGGTCAGAGGAACTACATGACAAGGTTTAAAGGTCAAGAGACATTTGGGGTTAAAAAAATGGAAAATAAGTAGGGAGTGTACTTACAGGAGTGGTGGGTGGAGTAAACAGGAGGGGCTTCAGAGGCGGAGCAGTGGGTGGGATCCAGTATCGAACAGTCGGAGAAAATCTGTGGTTAGACGAACTTCCCACCTACCTCTGTTATTGTTTTCAATTGGTGTCCAGCTGGCTCGCTGGCAGTTTTATGGGTCTTGTGGAGTGTTGTAGCAGCGGGCAGGTTTTCAAAGTCATTAGATAAAAATGCGGGCATTGGGTAAAAATGTTAAGTGTGTATGCCCTGCCATAGGTACAGCCACCTTACTCCCCCTCAGTTTTACTTGTTTGAAAGTGCAACATAATAGTAATTAGTGGTAGTATCTGCTATTAATGGTGAATTGTCTCCAATTCGGTGTACTGCGGCTGGAGGCCTACATATGGGTATGCAGATATGGTTCCTTGATTAAAGTGCCTAAAAGTACCTTTGGCCCCAATTTGTCATTTTTTTTTAGCTTAGTTAGACTTTAAAGAATAAAACCCCTTTTGCTTCAAGAGCTACAAACTATAACATTACTGGTAGAGCCTGCCAAAGATTCTCTAAAAATGAGTACCATGAGTAATCAAAATGAGTGTACTGTCCTTTATATGTCCTACATTATAAATTCTTAAGTCTTTCTTTCATTCAGCCAATAACATCCAAGCAAGAACACATTATATGTATAAAGCTTAAATAACCTTTCACTTTTAACTAAACCATTATCTGGTTTGTAATGTATAATGACTGAATTAACTACTAATGAGGTTATGTTAGGTGGCGTAAACAACCCATCTTTGGCAGATATGTACATTTAGATAAAATGAATATTCACAAACTTACCCGATTGACTTCAGCAGTGTGACTCTAAATAAAATCCATTTCCCAAATGTGAGGTATCACGTGAAGCTTACTAAACCACTTGTCTAAAGCCATTTGCTTTTAGCTGGAAAAACCACAAACATATTGATTTTCATTCATGATCTGTCTGCCTCTACACTGGCACATACATACAGGAACCTCCCAGAGACACAGTGACTGAAAGCTACCCACAGTGGCTGAGTCTGTAACAATGTCAGCTTGGAGGGCATTGGAAGGTTATAATTAGAGTGTGCAAGAACAGGAAGTGTAGTTTACACAATATGGAATGCCTAAAATGATACTAATATGTTAAAGAGCTAAATAACATAATGCTTGCTGACTTTACTATTTCCAATGTGTTTTAAATGTATCTTGTAGGTTTAACAGAGTGTCACAGAACTGGATATTTTTCAAGGAAATTTCCTAACATTCTTGAGAAAATATTAAAGTGAAAATCATTAAATTAACCATTATCGTTTGGTCCCAACAATGCACACTATCACAGTGATGCTGTCACTATTTTATGCCTGGTGTGCCTTCTGGCTTCTTCAGAGGTGCCTCAAAATGTTGTGGTAGTGGGACTCTCATGTGAAGGGGGGAAGTCTTGTTTTGAAGGGTGCACTTCCATGTGAAGGGGGAAACCCACTTTTTTGTGTGTTTTTATGTGGGGTTCCCCCTTAAAATCTATTACATTTTAGACTGGGGTGCCTCAAGATTTTGCATCCACTCAAAGGATGCTGTGATTGAAGAAAGATTGAGAAACACTGCTCTATAGACATACCATTGCCTGACTGTCTTTCAACCCACCAGCTAGGTGTGTAGCTACAATATTTGTAACTGAGATACAAATATTGATGTGATGGAATATTGATGGAATCTTCCAACTATACAATCTGTTGAATAACCATAAAGCAATGTACCATCATTCTGGATTTTTTTCTTGTTGTCTTTCAGTGTTGTGCAGCTGTAGGTTTTCATGCTGTTCGTGTCGAGCTGCAATATTATTATCACCATGTAGGTGACTGTAATAATGTAGATAAGAACTGAAACTATTCCCCTGAAACCATATGGCAAAAAGAATATCCTGAACTGGTCAGGCAAAAATAATATTCTGAGCTGGTCATCTCAGGATACTCCATTTGCTATATGGTTTCAGGGAAAATGTTTCAGTTCTTATCTCCATTATTACAGGAACATACTGATACATCAATGTGCATGCATTTTTAAAATGGCTTTTCGCAACGTTTTTTTTTAAAGATTTGTATCCGATTTGAGAATCCTTATGTATCAGAGAAGGAGTTCCTCCTTTATGCATACAGCACTTGATTAAAGCTGAGCCCTGGCCTAAGCAAATGTTGTCTAAATAAATACAAAAGCCATGTGTATATGTACTTGAAACTTGCAGGGGTATTCACAAAAGGTTGAAGAGTTTGGAGAAGACAGGAGAAGTGAACAATGTAGAACAACATAGCTGAACTGGAGAGTGAGCTAAATTGGCGAATCTTTACAAATTGCCTATTTTAGCCTAGATTGTTCACCTCTCCTGCATTCTCCAAACTCTTCACCCTTTTGTGAATAACCCTGTTGGTGTCCTTTGTGTATTTATTTCCCATCTGTGCAGCAGTCGACCATGAAACAACTCCTGCACTTTGCCCTGCACTTTTACCAGTCACTGCTGATATACCTCCTCGTGCAGTGTGTCTGCTCCTGTATCCACCCTCCATGTAGTTTTTGCAGACAGCTTGTAGTGGGTGGGCCAACAGCTCTGCTCTCTGCACAGGCTATTTGTAGCACAGTGATAATGCCACTGCTAAGTTAAAAGGTTATATCTGGGTTTGCAAAGGCAATTTGGTGAATATATATATTTTGTTTTTATTTAATATTGAATATATTTGTAAGAAGCTTTTTCTGCATAGAGTTCAGCTTCAGCAAAAGATGACCTATTTATATTGTATTGATAGACAAAAGCCATTCAGCTATATGCAATGATTGTTTTAAAAGTGTGAAAAAGTGCCCATACACCTTACGATTATCGGACAAAACTTTGTGTCCGATGATCGAACCGTCATTCGATTTTCGTACGACGGCCCCATCCTGCCCCGATTATCTCAAGGTTCAATTAGCGGTAGTTAAAATAAACACCTGGACGACTTGCGGTAATTGACCGTAATTATTTTCATTTGCGCATGCGCAGTGTTAATCGTACGACTTTTGACGGAGGGAAACGCCACCAACCATGCGAACATCGTACGATCGACCAAAGTTTTCAAACATGCTTGACCGTCAAAAGTCGTACGATTGTACAGTACTATCGGTCGGGCACTACATTCACACGTTACGATTGTCGTACGAAAAGTTGATTGCATACGATTATCGTACGATAATCGTAAGGTGTATGGGCACCTTAAGCTGTCTAATTCAAAATGAGCTGCAATACCATGTGTCACACGATAGGGGGCCAAAATAGGAGTTAGAAAATTGAGCAAAAGAACTTCTTTGGGTTCACCTATAGGCTTTCCCACAGGGTCCACTCTTCCATCACAATGAACATTTTTTTAGGGGCCCATTCACATCCCAATGCAGTGAGCTTTTTTTCTTTCTTTTTTTTGCATTAATGTGCATTGAAATGCATTGCATTGGAATACCCATTTAAAATGACACGTCACCCTACAACACACCTCAATGCATGACAAAAATAGGTGCTGTCTGCATTCACAATAAATGGCACTGCAGTGCACCAACATACAAAATGCTTGTTTACCATGAGTTACCACAATGCAGGTTGTATGACCTACAGTAAATGTACAGTGAATACAATGGGGATGATTTACTAAAGGAGTGCACAATCTTTAATGAGCTTTGTAAACAGAGTGAAGTTGTGTTCATTTGACTCATCCAATCAAATGCAAAAGCAAAAACCTTTTTTTTTTTTATTCCCTTGAACAGAGTTGGGTATTCAGTGTGAACTCTATCTCATCTTATTCACTTACCTAGGTGAACATACATTTTGCCAAGTGAATGCTATTTACAGTCAATAAGTCCTACATAGCGTCATATATAAAAAGCTTCAGGTTTGAACATGAATCATACATCAATACGGTAACAGTCACACATAATACCCAGTGGTTTGAACATGCCTAATTTATGGTTCTTACAGGGGATTACACATTCTAGACTTTAAGTATATGTATGCTTCTTGACAAACCAAGTTATAGAGGAAATAATATCACTGAAATAAAGATTTAATATGCTGTTATGTTTTAATTTAAAATGAATAGAGGCAGAGCATTTTATTATAAATGGCTAAACTCAGTAAGCTTCTTCTTGTCACAATTGGTAGATTCCCATGTGTTATTTGAGAAAACATACTTTCACAAAGAGCAAACAGATTGTACACTATAAACAGGGCTCACTAGATCAACCTGAGCTTATGCCTTGCTTGTTGATTGTGAGCTTTGTATTGTCTGCTACAAAGATCCTTTACAAGAGCCTCAGTGCTTTGTTCTGGAGCAGAATACACAGAATCAACAAGATAGTAACAGCACATCTGTATATATGTGTAAGTGAACGTCTTAAAAGCGCTTCACATTCTTTTCTTATATGTAACGGCTTTCAGGTTGATCCTAATGTGCCTTAGCATGCTTCTGTGACTTCTTTATCCGTAGGCTGTGGACTAGTTTATACTAAATGTTTGTTTCAATCTTGAATATAAATAGTCTTGGATAGTTAAAGAAGAACTATAGCTTAAACTTGTTTTTTAATGGATGTCAGACAGAACAGGAAGTGGTGGAAATCCTACCAACATGGGCAAAGGCAATAAAACGCCTTTTCTAGTAGCGTGAGGAAGGTTGAGGATTTTATTGCTGTGTCTCCATGGGGACCATTTATCCACACTTGCTGTGTGGGTGACTCCTGTCAGACAAAAAAGGCAGGGCAGAGAAATCTCTTCTATGGAGACATAGACTGCTTTAAAAAAAATTGAAAACATGTAAATGTTACAAACCCTGGACACCCTCCCCCAACACACACCATGTGTCTTGAACTTCATCACCAAGCAGTGGGAGACAATGATCCAATCCTTCATCCACTGTGTGATGCCTGAACCTAGAACTGCTCTGCTCTGAGAACTTCTGTGCAAGAAACCACCATCAGACAGAAAAGGAAGAGAAGATAAAACTCCTACGGGGAGGTAGACTGCATTTAAAATTTGATGAAAATATGTCCTCAATGGGAGAACAGAAAACCTGTAAATGTTACAGATGTTTTAACCATACCACCATTTATTTGGAACTACAAAATACATTTTGGCTTGAGTTTGACCTTAAATAAGGTGGATAAAACACAATGAAATAAGATATAAACTTTAAATCTACATTTTGACAATAAATATGGCACCCCAAACACCTTCCCAACACACACTGTCACATACCTTTCAGAGCCTGAAGTGATGAAGAAGGCCTCTCTTACAACTCTGGCCCCAAAACCCCGGAATAGCAGAACAGGAGAGTCAGGGCACACAGGGGCATGAGTGCCGGAATACTTCAGGCTGAAGTGCTGGTTCTGATGATAATCTTCAGGAAGAAAGCAACGCAGGAAATGCACATCTGGAATACAGTGTGAAAAGGATCGAGGTCAGGTGCAAGCCAAGTTGCAACAGAGTGGGCAATGAGGTACCAGACAGAAGACAGAATCTTAGTCGAGGGAGAAGCCGGGGTCAGAACCATTCAGACAATGCAGTATTGGAACGGCAGATGAAGACCAGAGTCAGAAACAAGGCCTGGGTCATGAATACAGAATATCAGCAGGGTAGTCAAGACATGCCGGGTTGATAACTGGAAGCAATGTTCAGGATACAGGATCTCGGAAGCAAACAGCTGATGATCACTGAGCATCAGGGAGTCACCGTTTAAATAGCCCGTCTAGCGTCAAATCCATAGCATGAGCACTTGCCGGTGAGTGCGTGCAAGCACATTCACGCATCCACGCAGAGGTGCCCAGCCAGGCCTTGCTTTGTGGGCCATAGCATGCGCAGATGCTCATGCAGCCCCACTGACAATGGCTTCTCAATGGACTTCTTGACACACACCATGTGTCTTAGACTCATCACTGAGCAGGATAGGGCATGCTGAGTTCTAGGATCTTGGAGCGGAGGGAGAGAGAGGCTCCAGGGACGGGTCTAAGAGCAAGCTGGCTACGCGGATTGGGTGAGTATAACTTTTTTTTTGCTGCACCTAGACCTAATGCTGTAACCCCACTGCAAGGTTTAAGAACCATTTTGCCTGGTGTTCTGCTTTAAGGTATCCCCTGAACATCAGATTGGGATAAGATGTAGCAGTACTAGCACCAAATCACATGTTCTGGCAAGGGGCATTCATACATGAAAACAGGATGAGCAGAGCTGATGACTCATATGTGTGTTGTTGTTTCTTTGCTGTCCAATCAACAGGCTGGGAGGTGACACCACTGTGTTTCTCTACTCCAATAGAGAATGTGTTGCTTGGCAGAGGTGCATGAATTACAAATATGGCTGAATAGAACCAAAAGCCATTTGACAGACGAGACAGTTCACATGCAGTATGTGCATTCCAACTGTGTATGTAGCTGTATGGCTGAAGTTCAACATTAACTGTAAAGCCACAATAGTCATAAAGGGGACATTGCATTAATTGTGGCCTCTTGTAACATCATGTCAAAATCCATCAAGAACCCTTTTGGGGTAAAGCTCTACACTTTTCTAAACCAAAGTGCTTATAGTATCAGAACTGACTGACTGAAGACAGGATGGGCCGAGTGTTCGATTCGAACATGAGTTCGAATCGAACATCGGCAGTTCGAGCGCTCGCCGAGCGCCGAACTTTATGGGATGTTCGCGGTCTGTTCGACCGCGTACATTCCATAATACAAAATGCCCACTGAAGCTCTGATTGGGCAAAGGCTTGCACCTGACCACAGGTCAAGTGCAAGCCTTTGCCCAATCAGGGCTCAGCGGAGGAGGGGCCTGAAGGAGAAAGTTCTCTATCAGGTCCCCCGGTGCTGATTGACAGCAGGCGGGTGCAATAGCCAGCTTGCTATTGGCTATTGCATTTTACAATATCCAATAGCAGGCTGGGTATGGCTCCCAGCCTGCAGACGATGTGGAGGCAGGGGGGGCAGGGCAGAGGAGCCTCGGCCGGACTGAAGGAGAGAAGCCGACGGACCGCCGGGACAGCGAGCGGACGGACCAGGGGCCTGGAGGCCGGGACAGCGAGTGGACGGACCAGGGGACCGGAGGCCGGGACAGCAGCAGAGGGAAGGGGGCCAGTACACTGTATTTATTACATTTACTGGCAACTGTATGGGGGTCGAACATTCGACCCCCATACACTTGCATTGAGTTCGAGTTCGTATTCGAAAATTTCGGCCATTCGAATGTTCGAATACGAACTAGACAGGGGGGTGTTCGGCTCATCCCTACTGATGAGCCGAACACAGTCTTTTTAAACAGTGATTTCTACTTAAACTATTCTCAGACAAATATAAGCATTTATTTCTAGCATTAATATTCTTTATATGTTACTTCTGCTGTTTGCTCAATGCAACTGTTCTTTTATCGATCTAAAAAAAAACAAATAAACTATTGAAGTATAAAATTTTATGATCATGTTTCAAAAGAAAAATATTTTTTTTCCTCTTTCAAGAAAATTATATTGAGATTACTTGAGTGATTGTACGATACCCTTTGGATCAATAACCTGGCAAGGTTTAAACATCTGTGGAATGCTTAATGCTCCACACACTGTATAATACAATACCCTCTTCATTTTATATTACACTAAAATGTGTCTTGTGTAGGCTCCTGTACTTAAAAAAAGTATTTATACCAAGAGAAGGTAGTATTAATCTTCACATTTGCTAATAAGGTACTTATATGAAATGCAGTTACAGAAATTGAGCGACCACAGGCTCAAGATTATTTATATAGAGTCTAAGCAAAAACATCTTATATTCATATGTTGTGGATCTATAGGCCTTTGCATATTTTTGTTGTTCTCTTACATTCTGGTGACCTTAGCCATAAGCCACAGATGTTTCCCATGCTCTTGAATAAGTAAATGATAACAGTCAGTGGGATTGTTATCTGGCCATCTTTATAGCAAAGGTAAATTCAAGGTCAGAAGATGATCTTAATCAAAAATAAAATATAAAGAAATTGATCATCAAGTAGTATATGGGTACTTTTTTTTAATTAAAAAAGCACCAATGGAATTAATCAAGATATATGTAAACCCAAACACTAAAATCTTATATATGTTTTAACATGTTAATGTTATTTCATAAGGTATTTTTAATATCATTAAATCATTCAATAAAATGTTATCTGAGGAACCTGCCATAAAGGTCCTTGTTCATGCAGTTTCTGTTGTAGGTTGACACCGCTCTGTCCCTGCCTCCCAATTGTGCTCCTCTGTTGTAACCATGTTACAAGAGTTTCCAATAGATACTTTAAGTGGCCGTTTCAACACATACAGTGTTATGCAGACATGTTCCCTTGTGGTCACCTATCAGAGAGAAATACCATGCAGCCTTCGCTGGAGTGCATAGGTGTAGATAGGAAGTGGTTGCAGGAAATCAATAACATTACCAGTCATTATTTATTTCCTTAAATGCCATTTATTTACTATAATTTATCAATGTTGTCACCCACAAGTCATAAAAGTCTCACCCAAGATTCACACAATTTTAAATTGGATCCTGCATACCTCCTAGCTGTCCTTCATTTGGAACCAAATCCCTCTGTCCCTCTTTCTTCCTCAGTTGTCTCTCTTTTAGTCTGATGTACAGATAAGGTTAAATTTAACTACAACAAGTGTTATTCTGCATTAAAACCTTCCTATCTCTTAATTATCCAGTTTGCTATTTCAAAAAGCCAGTGTAAAGGAAAAGAAATTAGGAAATTGTGAAAAATACAATTTTAAGTTTAAAAAACACATTTT
>NW_017306994.1:1114325-1138784 GCF_000935625.1 Nanorana parkeri
AAGGGGTGTGTCCATTGCCTAAATACATTGTGCTGGAAGGTGTCCTTCATTCGCATCTCAGAAAATTGGGAGGTATAGATTATGTTAGGAAAATGGAACCCAGCCTTGTTTTTCCATTATTTTAACCTGGTGATTTAACCAATAACACACTTCCGGTAACTACACTCTATGGAGGATTTATGGAGCCACCTTTGGACAACTGCATTATCAACCCATGGAGAGGGTAGTGTTAAGTGCACTAATAGGTTTAAATGAAAATGACTAATAAACTACAGCCAAACTCCAGCTAATGGTTTTTAAGCAGTTACAACAACAGTTTCTTTTTCCTTTCATTTAACATTATAGGTTTAACATTATAAATAAAAGCTGACCATTGTAAGCACCCCTGTCGATGTTTAAATAATTTGTTTGTCTCAACCTTCTAACTAACCCTTTTGGTGGACAATTTGGTCTGGAAAAGGAAGATAAAAAGTAACAGGATCAATAGGTAAGAATACTATGTTGCGGTGGAGAAGGGGCTCTTTTGCCCAAGGTGCCGTTTTCATCCTATATGTTTCGGTGGTTGAAAATTTGGTGTATACATACTTACTATTGTGGTTTTTGCAACCTAAATTGCTTTTCATTCACGGTCACTTTTTATGCATTCCTATTCCTAGCATGGAGTTAATTCTGTACTCTTTAGGATCTTTACCCTGCCATTCCATTATAAAGTCAATTAGTTGGATCATGATTCTTTTTTATTGACACATGTCAAAGGTGAACAAAATTGAAGAGAGAATTGGCAGCAGTGTAGATCAGGAAGGCATTGAGTAAAGAAGATCAATTTGATTGGTTGATTAACAAGCCTGTCATCCAGTGAGGATACTTGTCCAGAGAAGAGGGAGTATAGGAGATGTATCATATTTGCTTCATCACATTAATGTAAGTATTTAATTACCGTATATACTCGAGTATAAGCCGAGATTTTCAGCCCATTTTTTTGGGTGAAAAGTGCCAATGGGCTTATCTAGTAAAATTATACTAATATTACCTGCATGCTTCATCTCCATCTGCCACCTAAGAGAATGTGACTATTCATAGCATGTAAGTGCAAGGAACCGTTTATAAAGTCTGATGTTTTCCTACTTTACAGATAAAATGTTTCATGCAGTTTAAAAACCTAAGAACTCCAGGCATATTAAACATTAACCCTTGTAGAGGGGATACCTCTGCACTGCAAGGGTTAAGGGCTAATTTTGGTCTATGGTCTAAAATAAAAAAGATATACTCACCCAATCCTCAGTCCCGCCTGGTTGCTAGACTACAATCTCAATACAAATTGGTAAACGGTAGTCCATCACAGGAGTGAATTTGGAGTGGTGACTGCTTTACAACACACACAGGAATCATGGGGAACAAAAGTAGCCACCCTCCAGAAGGAAGGACTGTAAGGGTCGTACCCTGGCGGGGTCCGGTGCCGCTGTTCGTCTCGGGCCTGCGCGGGCGCGCCGGGTACCTTCTTTCTCTGGACGCCGACGTTCCTTGGTGGCCTCTGGTGGCGGTGTCCGTCGTAGTCCTGCACTGGCGCATTGCGTAGCTCCATCACCCCTCTCTCCAGCGGGATCCACGTCCTGTGCAGGCGCGCTGCATAGCTCCGCCCCCTCCAGAGCGAGCGCTCGGCTTAAAGCCGCTGCTCGTTAGTTGATCGGCGTCCCAATGTTGATGTAGCAGGACACTGATCAACAGCCTCCCACTCGCTCTTCCGAACCCTGACAAGCCAAAACGGAGCACAGGATTACAGCACCAACGAACCGCAAGTCCCCTGGGCTATAGATAGCTATAGCACCAGGTCTCCTCTCTGCCTTCATAGGATCGCTGTTTTGCCTGTACAATTGTTGCTGCGTCCCTCCTGGACATCTTAACAGATGCAATAACCCCTGTGTAGTTGAATCATGCTATAGAGACTTCTTATTCTGCTGTGCCTAGAACTCGTTGTACTAGTGGTGAATTCAAATACTAATACCTAGGATCAATTGTATAGCAGGGTTCAGCTTGACACCCTCTAGGGGTTAATCTATATTACTGCTCACATTGCCTGCACGACCTGTGTTCTCTAAGTGAATAACGCCAATACATACTTACCCAGTTACAGCCTACCTACGCGGTAGCAACTCAGCCATACTCCACGCTTGTGGGATATGATGTAAAGCAGCTCCCTCTCAGCCTCCTCCAAAAACAGGGCAAGTGAGGTGTAGCGGTGAATCTAATGTGTAGCATCTGATACCCGTACACCATCCGCAGTTGCGATCCATAGGGGAATAGAACCAATCCCTGGTGCGAGTATTACAAGGACAATGTCAGCACCAATTCAGAGATGATTGCAGGATCTACAGCTGAGTGATACACAAAAAAAGTTTCATTTTTGTTAATAGGGTACTTGAATGCATTTTTAAGATTTAACTCCTGGGTGTTACTTTAATGGGGGTGGGGGGGCACTTCAAATACTTCATATATATAATTTTTTATGACACGATGACTGGATTTTGGAATTGATTCACATTACATTTTTTGCTTCTTCTTTATATTTCTGTTAAGAACATTGTATTACAGTGCTTCCTATTATGTCTCAATTTAAAATAAATGTATGTAATTTTGGTGATTCATTCTTATGATTCACTTATTCATACACCTCTACAACACAGCAAAACAAGGAAATCAACTTGAGCCGTACGGCTTATTAAGTTACCTTTCTGCTCAGTAGATGGATGTGGCAATACGAATTCTTTGTCCATTGAGGTGGCAGGAGGCACCATGTAATGTGACATAGGATATAGGCATCACTGAACTAGGACACCTAGCCTGTCAGAGGAAAATAACAATTATTTTGTAACAATTGTACATTTACATGCATTGCATGTGCAATTAGCGGCTTGCCTGGAGTTCCACTTTAAATATTCTGCTGCTCTTTCTTTGTCCAGTCAGCAAGGTAAGGGTATTTTTTGATCAGTGATAATGCCCAAGCTGTGTTGCAGCAAAGGGTGAGGGTCTTGCTGTTCTGTCTGGCAGGGATGTCTTAATCACAAAACTGGCTGCACTAATATATAGGCAGATAAAACAGTTTCCATATATTAATTTCAACTATGCATTTCTCTTTGTCTGGAGTTCACTTTAAACTGTTTTCAGCAGTTTAGTATATCTGAAATTGGTTGCTATGAATTTTGCACACTTTTGATCCCCAAAACAATCTAATTCATTTTATTAGGCAGCACTAGGATTGTTACAATTGTTTCTATTAGTATTGCAATCTCTCTAAGGGATTTCTAAAAACCTGATTTCTAGTACACAGCAAAAATATGACCAGATATGCTATTAAAATATTTAGATACAATGCTACACAGCCAAAGGTGTAAGTCTTGTCCTCTGGTGTTTCCTTTTATAAACGTAACTTGTGTGCACAATGTTTGCTTGCATTGTGTTTGGAGATTGACAATTTGCTGTCAGTAGAGGGCAGTATATCACACTAAGAGACAATGAACAAGAGGATACAAGACAATGAATCTCCCCATTGTATTTCTTTTTCAAACAGGGGAATATGGAATAGGTAAAAAGGAAAACAAAAAAAAGAAGTTGTAAAAGATAAAACTGGAAGCAAGAAATAGAAAAACATAAACGAGGACACTAGGGAACGAAGAACGGTGTCACATCATTGTTTTTTAATAATATACTATCAAACGTTCCAAGCATTAAATGGAGTTATAGATGTTCTCGAGAACAATGCTGCTTTAAAATCTATGTTGTTGATAACAATTAGCAATAAACATGTTATCTGAGGACTGAAAAAAAAGATAAAGGACACACAGATTAAGAAAACCTGTTATGAGAAAAATATGTAGGCTGTCAGTGCTGATTTCTCCACTTTAAAATGTTAGTTGGCTCTCCTGCTTTGGCTTCACTGATCCAGAAGAAGTATAGAGGTAGGGAAATGTTGGCCTTTCTATCACTTTTATTTGCTTCATTCTTCTTTAGGTTAGTGACTCAGAAATTATTAAAGGCCAATTTCAAATGCATGTTTAATATTTAGGCCAACCTTTGCTTAAATAAAATATATTTACCTCCTCCTTACTGCTGTCCCCACTGGTGAAATCCAGTACAGGTTTTTTTTTAGGTTGAATCATGCCCAGCATCAGTATTCAACCCACTTCCTGTGATCCCAGGGTGTCAAGGACACATCCCTCAGGGACGCACTAGACTCGCCACCCTAGACTCACAAGAGAAAACAGTTATTATATGAATGAGGTTCTCTTCAGCATTCAGGGTGCAAAGGAGAAGGAAGAGGACCTGTGGTATTACATACCAGAAAAGTATGTAAGCAGTGACGTTGTGGGAGAGGAGGTCCAAAGGGGGCAGGAAGTGGATGGTAGAGGTGTTTAGGTGAAAAAAGTTGTCTGAGATCTAGTTGGTACTGTAATATGGGCTTCTTTATACCACTTCCCTGTCTGCGTTTGACCTAAGTAGTTGCCCCCCAATGCAGAAGATTAGCTGGCTATGCTGTCACGTGACCACTAAATAACCCCTTAATAAAAAGGTACAAAACATTTCTTTTTGAAACAACTAAGTAAGAATATGGTAATTAAATGATATTTTCTGTTTTATAATGCAAGTGATGTAGTTCTCTTACGTATGCTTTAAACCCCTAGAGGTTTCAAGAGGAAATTAATATCATCATGCTAAAATTCATTGTGCCAAAAAAATCTAACCCAGAAAACCTATAGCTAAAACAAATTATTCTCTGCGTGACAACTGTTTTTCAGTTTTTACAGCCTCTGGGTGGAAAAGGGGGCAAGTACACAGCTACATCCAGAAACTGTGCATAACCTACAAGTAGTAACCAACATTCCCACTTTTGAACACATATTACTGACTATGCACAGAGCAGCAGCCATCTTGTTCAGTTTAAAATTTACTAAACACATCAATATTCCCTATTTTTTCAATAGTACTACATTTACTAAAAATTGCCACATGCATGTACAGTATAAGGCATAACACCAATACATTAGCAGTTAAATGTTGGATAACAAACAGAAGGACCAAACCACACTGACAGAGAGCTATAAAAATTAGAAATGCTAGATGCCAGAGGGCATAGGAAACAAATGCCACTCTAGACAGCCATAAGTCAGTGATATTATGAAGGTCTATGGGAATCAGTAGGGAAATTTAGCCAGCATCTCAAAGGATTTGCAGGACAGCGGAAAATGTCAACGCAACCTTAAACTACACCTGGGGGAAATTAGGGAAATGTTGCTAAATGCACAGTATCTATAGATGTGATATATTATACATTTTTGGTGTGTTATGCTGGTGGGTAATGTGTTAAGTAGTATGACTATTTTGCATTGATCTGCATTTTATTGAGCTGTTCAAACTTACTGTAAAAAATTATGGCCCAAAAATTGCTTACTTTAAAAATGTGGGAAAAAAACATTTTACTATTTGCTCATTGTTCTGTATAGGTGCTCTCTTTGGAATAAATGGCTTAAGAAATACCTATACACGATTGTGTCCTTTGTATGCTGCTGCCTATGGGTGATAAAGTATTGGAACTTCTAATCAAGTGCTGGACTAATTGTCTTTGTAAGAAATACCTATTGCAGAAACCTCTGGTGGAATCAGCCATGCATTGGTTCCAGGACAATGAAATTGAACATACTGCGACTGAACCCTTTACCCTGGAGCTAGTCCATAGAAAAGGAAAAGGCAATTTCCACTAAAGTGTTCTAACACTGTTCTATTGCTAAGTGACAGGTTCTCTTTGAGGTACCCAAGTGAAGTACTGCTTCAGGGAAGTTGTGAGAAGTAGATAGCAGGGAAGTTACATGCTATGCAGGAAATTTTCCATTTTTCATTTGACAGTTATACATTGTACTGAACAAAGAAAAAGGAAATTCACTTTCAAGGTCAAAAAAAAAAGAGGTCACAATTAGATTTTTAACCAGGTCACTACCAATCAGGTTATTTCCAGCCACTGCCAGTTTAATTTCTTGACTGCTATTAGTTCACTTTAGTCTGTAGTGAGCCTCAACATCTCCTTTCCTTTCTTTAGGAAAGATGACATGGGTTTCTGCTAAAGGAGCTTTATAAAGCAGGTAGCTGACAGGGAAGTGACTCTGATAAAGCTGTTCTCATTTTAACTATAAAGGTTTTGTCTTCTGCACTTCTGCTTGCAAATGACAGTTAACATGTTAGTGGGTCTCCTTGTTTGCTCTACTTCAAGATGCAGTTTTACTATGGATCCGCCAAATCTAATGACAGTGATGGGTTTGTGTGAGGTCAGAGCTGCTTTCTCTCTCTCCCGTTTCTGTTTTCTCTCTGTCTGGATGGGATTTCCTAGTAATGCGGTTACTTTCTTAATAGAAACTGTAAATATGTCAATAAAAAGGAGTGTTTGTTACAGCCAGCAAATCAATCATAGAGTACAAGACAAAGAAAAAAAGCTTTAGTGCCTGAGAGAACGTGAGATGTGACGGTTTTGCAAGTCAGCTGAATTTTACCATTAACTCAACATGGAGAGTACATGGTGCACAATCTGATTAAATGAACTTGTCACTGTTCCACGTGACAACATGCTTTGTGTTTATTTTACTCAAAACATAGACAGGACACTGGTGCCATCCAAAGATAGGTCAAGATTGAGGGGCAGGAACTCTACAAATGTATACAAATAAAACTCAGAGACCAAAATAGTTTTGAAGTCTTCAAACCGCTGTGGTGTTCTTCTAACCTATACCATAAACAAAATACAATCCATAGAAATATACTTAGATATAACCAAATAGCCCGGGCTTATGATTTAAAGAATGGCCAAATTGGAAAATTTTACTTAGTCCCTCCAGCTCTACGCTGGATGGCAAGCAACACCTCAACATAATATTTAGGGGTCTATTCACTAAGCTGCTGAAGGATCTAGCTGTAGCTTCGGCTGATCCTTCGGATAGTTATATATCACAGCGGCCTCTCAGTGTTCCCAGTGTGTAATGACAGATGGTGGTACTGGTTACCTGGTAACCAGGAACACCCTCTGTCATTCCTCCCCCGGACACTCTGGGAGTCTAATAGGCTCCCGGCCGCCCGGGAGAGAAACACTTTTTCCAGAAAGGTTCACTCTGCTCAATCGGGCAGAGTAAACCTTTCCCTGCTCGTTTTTGTTTTCTTCTGACATCGGAGCCGTTGGCTGCCATCAGAAGAAGAAAAATGAGAATAGGCCGAACAGCAGCGAGTAGCCTGCCGGAGGTTCGGCTTAGCCGATCCAGATGTTGGATCGCCTGAGTCGAACTCCTTCTGCACTTCGGGTCGTCCAAACATGCTGAGCATGTTCGGCCGACCCGAAGCCACCCGATGTACGGCTGATTTCAGCCGATATACGGCTGGAATCAGCCGTATCAGCCTGAAGTAAATAGCCGAACAGCGTTCGGCTCACTTCGCTTGGGGTCGTTTAGTCAATTGGCAGCCTACAGCAGCTTAGTGAATAGACCCCACAATTTTAGGGAAGGTCAGAGGGGTGCTTGCTGCTTATCCAATCTGGAATGCACTGGAACTCACTTACAGGGGAAATAAATAGAGGCAACTGTGCGTGGACAAATTTTCCATCAAAACGACTCCAAATGACTGTCTACCGCCAGGGCTTCATTCATATCTGCTGGCCAATGTGTAACCAGTAAGAGCTAAAAGTGTTTATCAACACTGGTGCCTTGGTCCATCCATTGGTGGGGCTTAATTAGGTGGCAGAGCTGTAAACAACACTGCACAAACTTAGTACATCTATCCTGATACCTTCCTAAACCTAATCATAGTTATACTATTAAAGTATGGTGGCTTTAAACTATTTTGATTTCCATTAAAATGTATCTCCAACCTAAACATTTTTAATTTGATTTGATTTTAACAAGTTTTGATTTGGGAAGGCTTAGAACCCTATTTTTTTTTATGCAATATTTTCATAAACCTGGCCAGGCCATTTTTCAGTATTCAGTGCTGCGGTAATTTGACTGACATTTATTCTGTTATACAACGCTGTACTGAAATGAATTTTATACCATTTTTTGGGGACAGATAGAGCTTTCCTTTGGTGGTATTTAATCAACCCTGGGGTTTTTATTTTTTACTATATTAAGGAAAAAGTACTTAAAAGCTTTTACCGCTCAACAGTTTAGTATTATCAGTGATTAATGGCCCTAGAATTATTGATCTCACTGTGACGTTTGCGGCGATATGTAACATGTGTGACGTAATGGGTGCAATCAACGTTTTTGCACGTATGCGCAACCGACACATGTTTGCACATGTGTATGTATGGGTGGGGACTTTAAAAAAATGTTTGTGTTTTTTTCATGTGTGACTTTCATTTTTTTTGCAACTTTAATTTGTTTTCCTATTTTTTTTCCACTTAACTTTATTGCTATCACTTAAGGAGTGAAGGAACCCCCTTTATGATAGCAAATATATGTGACAGGTCCTCTTTATGGAGACATCGGGGTCTCCTAATGTCATCTAGGGACCCCCAAAGAAGCTGATGAAGCAGGGATCTGACAGAAGAATGCGGAAGTAATGTAATATATATATCACTTCCGCATTCTGACACCGGAGAGGGGACCAGTGCGAGATCATGTACTCATTTCCCTCTGATCCCCTGTCAGAGAGCCACCATGCTGGTCCTAGGCTCGCACCGGGCACAGCGGATCCCGGGACCAGCGGGAAGGGGGGCCACGGAGGGGGGGGGGCGCTTCGATCGGCACCCATACAAGCGATCCGCCGGCTCTATAACCGGTGGATCGACTGTAATTAAACAGGCATCACTGCCTGTTTTTAGATTTTGGTTGTTTCCTGCTCAAGCGCAAGTGTGTGGGGCTAACGGGCCATATGTACACGACCTGTTACATCTGGGTTTACTCACAACGGCCGGCCGAGAGGCGGGTAAAGAAAACTAAGCCTTTATTTAAGCACAGCCCTAAATTTATAGTATCTACAGCCTAAACTTTTTGAAGTTTTGAATAGGTTGGTAAGGATTAGAAACTTTTTTTTTTTTTTTTAAACAAGCAATATTTTCAATAATGAGGACTAAGCCTTTATTTAAGTACAGCCTTACAAAAAAGGGTACATTACAAAATTGGTGAGCCACAGACAGCTGTGGCCCACAAGGCTAGTAGACGGACAGAGTCTGATCTTCGGGGATATACTGTATGGTCTTCTTGCAGTGGATGGGATCCACTCTTTCCTTCCCTTTGAACGACATAGCTGCCCTTGTTGGGGGCTATATTTTCCCTGTCTCTTCCCACATCCTGTTTTGGAAGAAATCACCAAGCAGTACCCTCACATAAATAAAAATTCATTTTTTTTTTTCAGTATCGTAAGGGAAGGCTACAACCCTAGTCAGCTTTTAATTGCTGTGTCTCTGAGATTTTCCTCACTTTCTTCCTGGGGGACACCAATGTCATCAGACCAGGAAGTAGAAATAAATCTCTCCATTGAGGCCTCAGAAACCAATGAAACCTAAGAAAGGTTTGTATTCTTCCATATTCTATCTGAAACAAAAAAAAGAGTTTTTGCTAAAGTTACAATTGAATTGGTATTAATTGGTAGTGCCTCATTCACCTATGATTATCAATTTTATTAATAATAACAAATCATTTGGCAAATTTCATTTTCTAGTTGTATACACTGAATTTGCTATTCTATAACAAGGTAGAGTCGATATTAAACATTGCACCGTTTGGCAAATGTCATGGCAGCACAAACGCAGATGCTTTTTATGCTCTGAGTTATTATGGTTGATGGAGCCATGATTGGAATAGTGTATACAGAAATCTATGCCATTAGTCACACATATAGAGATTGGCACTCTATGGAGTCCTGATTGTGTTCATTTATTCTTTTGCTGAAGCTTTGTGGCCATAGCCTGCAATTTATTTTTCAGCCCAGGCAGCAAATAACATTAACCTTTTTCCCTGCCTGAGCAATATGTTTAAAGTTCACAACCTTTTGTACATTTTCTAATGGTTTGAAAGCAGATTGCCTTTTTTACATCAGTTTTTAGAAATCTACCATTGATGCTAAATTAACATGATTGCTGGTAAAAAAAACAAAAACCCATATAATAATACAGCCACACATCACTAATCAACAATCCCGGTGAATGAGCAATTGTGTTTTAGTACTGAGACGACCTATGCATAAGCGAAAAAGCCAGAAAAGGTACATGAAAATATAGAGAAAGCAGAGATGCTTTGCAGTCACTTGTTTTAGGATGTTCGTTATGCAACCATACCACTCAATTCCTCCAATTTTTAAAGAGGTCTTAGTTTTAAGTCTGTCGGAGTGAACGGGCTTTGTGATAGCAGCTGTGATTTTATGGGCCAGATAGATTAGGTATGCTATACATGAACGTGCATTGTGAGAAATCCTTTTCAGAAATGAAGGGGTGCTGAGAAGCTAATCAGTCATCATTATGCCAGTGCTCTGGTTACTCTTTATCAAGGAAACAACAGCCTACACAGAGGTCTCTTAAACCCATGGGAAGACACAGACTGGATTTGGCCTTCAGAGCTACTGACTTAATAAACCAAATGCATGTCGCAAACACATAAGTGTGTATCATGGAAAAGTGTTGGTATACCTAAAAGAAATTGGGATTTTCTCTTATAGTTTTGGGGCCCACTTGGCAATTTGGAGTTTGGAGTGCTATTTGTTAGTGATTTTGTAGGCACGGTAATGTAAGAGCAGGAAAAGTATGCACTGACAGCGGCAAAAGTGACTGTAAAAAACAAAAAAAAGTCAATACTGTGCGCACACACACACAGGGGCAAATTTATAAAGGGTGTGCTTGCTCATAGCTGGGCAAACTCTCTTCAAATGACATTACTGCCGCTAGATGGAGCCGAGGAGCACTATATGCTGGGCCAATCCTTGAAAAATTCAACCCCATGGTATGCATGCTTGTAATATTGTCCTTGTGTGCATAGTATGACCACAGCAAGCACATATAAAGGATTTCATATTCTGCTCCTTCCAGTGATAAATACTCATACATACTCCTAAGGCAGCATAATGTGCAGTTGTTGGAGCTTTTGATTTGGCACATACACATTTTGTACACTTGTAGCCAATTGTGGTGCTTGTCACATTGTAATTTTTTTATTTATTTTAATTTTAAAGCAGAACTTTTATTAACCTTGTAGTGGCTACCCCCGCACTGCAAGAGTTAACTGTTCATTTGTGTCCAGATAATGAAATAACAAAGATATACCCCCCAAAGCTACTTCCAGCCTGTTCCCTCCTCCTCCGCACATTGGAATCTTCCTTAGCACCCTCACGTCTATGCACATGGTATAGACGGGATTATTTACTGGACCTTAGACCGCTGCAGAGGAGGGGGAGAGTCATTCCATGGACGGGTCTAAGAAGAAACTGGCTTGGAGCTTTGGGTGAGTATAACTATGTTTTTTTTAACCTAGACACAAGCAAGCAGTTGACCCTTGCAGTGCGGGCATAACACATGCATTCCTTAGTGTACTTTATCAGAATAGAGGGCACACAAGTAGTAATATTTAGATGTTCTATCCACCCTACAAATACACATATGCATTAAACATGAGCATATTATTTTAGGTACCCTGATCACAGAGTCCAATCCCACATTGCAAAGCACAAATTATCTTTACAATGTTTTATCCCTGCTCCAGTGTATTTTCTTTTATTCAATCAGGTTCATTGCTGGTGGTGCCTTGTATGTAAAAATCCTATGTTTTGGGGAGCTGGTCACAAGCTTTTGCTTGATTTGACTGTATAGTATATGGCAGACTGACTAGGATTTATTTTGATATTTTTTGCCAGTTGAAATTATGCCTAAGCTGTTTGATGCTGGAAATACTGTTTCTCTAATGCTGAAAACACAATACAGCTGATTGTGGCCAGTCTAAAACCTGTACTGATGTGTGGACTAGCTGGCTGTACAAAAATCACTAATTGAGGCTGTCTAAAGGTGGCCATATACTGTACAACCATCGCAAGACCTTAGTCTTGCGATGGTTGTAAAGTGATTAAAAAAACGTATGATCTGCCCATCTTAGACAGGCAGATCGTACTCTCGATCATCACAAGCCCGCCCCCCTGAGGGGCGGGCTTCCGATGACCACAATGCTGAACGGGCAGTGTGCGTGTGCGCACACCGGCCCTTTTGGCATTTGTCTCCTGAGCACCGTTCAAACCAGCCGAAAATCGCACGATTCTCAGCTGGTTTTCTAACATGCTCCTTAGACAAAAGACGTGCGACCGTACAGTAGAAACGGTCGCACGTCTTCGTTCACACTGTTCGATTCTCGTACGATCGCTGGATTTTCCGCGATTCTCGTACGAGAATCGAGCAGTGTATGGGCACCTTAAGAGACAACAAGTCTGCTTTCATCACAGTATCTGAAACAAAGAATTCTGATTGCATTAGGTGATCTTTATATCCAGGTTTTATTTTTACTTTAGCTGACAGCTTTGTGCCAACACTCTCAAAATTAGTTATGTTACCCAAATTATGTTATATTTTTAGAGGTTCTGCCTCAGTATCATAGCTTTAGTATCAAAGGTCCCAAGGCCAAAGTTTAGACCTAGTATTCCTCTCCCCTTGCAATGATTGTGTTGGGCTCCTTCCACCCTTACTTGCTCCTTTCCCTTGTTAACCTGAAAAACAACTTACAATCAAATTGCATTGACAGCACAAATCCAAATGACAATATGTATGTTCAAATTTAGTATAGATGCTCTATTTAGATCTAAGACAAAAACACTGGCTGGAAAAAAAACACAGGTTAATTTATTTTTTTCGAGATACTAAAGCAATAGTAATGTAAGGAGATTTAGAATATGTGTTTGAATATGTAGAATTGTTTTTTATTCCCCATAAAAACACAGGGTGACCATTATTTTTGGATAATGGAAACAAATACCGTAAATACATGTGTGTCAACAGTACACAGGTGTAAAGCCACAACCACAAGCTTTGAAATGGGAAGAGAGGTTTTAAGGACATGTGCTTGTCACTAAATGCTGTGACATGGAAAATATGTAGACAAAGTTGCCTTCAAAACTTTGTTGCAAATGAGAGAATTCCAGTGTGAGACCCTTTTACTGTTACTTGATCAGTCAGTAGACTAGCCTGTAAAGCCTTAGTTAAGGAAAAACACAACAGAGGGTGTAAGAGCCAATCAGTACACTCATAGGTTTTGTAAGGCCCCTCTCACACTATCTGATCAGCAGGGGATCCGTGCATAAATCCCCTCCTGATTGGAGAGGTATGGATTGGATGTCACTGCTGTGACATCCGTGTCCAACCAGTTTTTACCTCCATGTTGTGATGGAGGAAAAAAATGAAATGAACGGACCCCATAACGGTCTATATCAGATTATCACCGATCCAGCACAGAAATGGAACACTGTTCTGTTTGTCTTTCCAGACCTGGCTGAAGCTGGGGGCAACCAGATGTAATCGGACACCCATCCATTTAGATCTGACTGCCCATAGACTTACATTAGGCATCCAATCGGGTCCACCTGAAAAACTGACAGACGGACCAGATCAAACTGCCCATCTGAAAGGGGCAATATGTCAGTTTGAGTGTGACAGGTAGAGTATCAACATTTAAGAAAAGGAAACAGAAATGGCACCTACCTATGTTTGTACTGGACTAATGGAATGGCCTTTATGAGAAGAATTTTGTATTATTAAGTGTTTCAAAAGATTTTCTACAAGAAATGTTGAAGTTATGGGACTAAAAGGAAGACATGTCCATATTGAGTGTAAGGGAAAATCAATCATTTGCTTGAAAGTCCAACACTTTGGTGGGACCATTCCCATTTTCCTCAAACAGTTTGGTGCAATCCTGTTTGCATGAAATCTTTTGGCATATTGACTGATTAACAGTGGTGCTTATACAAAGATACTATCAAGTCATGGTCCAAAAATTCTTAGAGCAGAACAACAGGCATATATAGTATAATTTGTGTGCTTATAAACCTAAATTGGCTGCTAGCAGAAACAAGGCAGCATTCAGTTATATTACAGAAGCAAATATTATACGTAGTATATAATGTAGTAACGGAGTATGTGGATATATATTTATGAATGATAGAAATAGTCTGGCCACTGCATATGATGCAACTTGCTTTTAATTTAGACACTGCAGGAATTCTCCTTTCATGCATGCTATTTCTGCATATGTATGAGGTCTGATGAGTATGCTACAATCAATCATTGTCACCTGTAGATAAATAGAGTGAATGATATGACGTTATTACATTAGACCTTGTGTTCCATCCTCTTTTAAGTAAATCTAAAATGAACAAGCTCGGCAGCTGTCATTTCACATCAACTGTCTGACTTTATTATAGGGTAAATCTACAGCCTTAGGTAACCCATCTCTTTGTGGTGCATGAGAGACATTTTGCAGCCTGCAATTAAGCACTTACTCTACAGAGCAGCAAATGACAGGCTTGCAGTGGTTTGCAGGGTGCCAGCTGGGAACTGTCCAGCTGTGTCATCAATGCATGTCCTAAAACTGTCACATTGTCCTGCTATTTAAGCCAAATTCTCTTTTTTTATATACTGTATCAGGTGGAAATTAATATTTTTTCCATGCATTTTCCAGCATTCAGATATGCTATTCCAATACAAATGCAATTGACCATTTATTGCCCTGGTCCTATTTTCCTTTTCTCCAGTCATCATAAATTAATGTTATTTTGAAATTGCCTGATATTTTTTTTGAGAGAGATCAAAACACTTGTCAGATCTTTATTGCTGTCTTTGTTCCTGTTAGGGAAATTCCCCCTCTCTATTTGTCCAGGTGATCGTTATCAGTGAAAGAAAATCCCGAATTTGGGATTGTCACCAGAACAGGAAAGATGGGAAATCTTCCAGCAGAGACATTAGTTCTGGTGACCCTGCTGACCACCAGGGATTTCCCTCACTTTGGATGGATTTCCTCACACTTTTTGTTGTGGCTATCGGACAGGAAGTTAAGGGAAATCTCACCAATGAAACACAGAAGGCAAACAAAACTAAAATTCTGGCAGGAGCAGATACACCTCCGTTACTCTATCCAAATCTAAAATAAAGGTTTTTGGCTTTATTTCTATCTAAGGCCTCATTCATGCTGCTAAGAGCCGGCCCGTACGGCATGCCCGTACGGCATGCAGAAGAACAGGCTGTATTGGGCCGCTCCTGGGAAGGACAGGCTGCTGCGTATGATTGTACGCAGCAGCCTGTTCTTCTCTATGGGAGTACATGGCCGTACGCTCACCCAAGCTGCACATCCGTGCGGGTGCTGGTGTCCGTACTTGGACACAGACAGGATGTATCCTGTCTGTGTCCGAGCACAGACACCCGCATAATGTTGACAGTTTTATTTTAAAATGTTGTGTTGCAGATTCACATTTATACTGACATTTTAAAGGGCTAAACATGTTTTTATATACATATTAGGCTTATTTCACAACATCCTTTGGGAAATGAAGGAGTTGGCAGAATATTTGTTTTCCATATGCTAGGAGTAATACCTGCAAACAATGATTTACTAGCACCCCATTCTTCAGATGAGGCTATTGTGAAATAGAAACAGGATGTCCAAGTTGTTTCTCAAAGGCTCCTTGGCTGCCATGCATCTAGGACATTTAGCTGAAAGGCAATCAATCAATTAACTTCCGTATAATTTGCTAAGAAAATGTGTTTATTAAATTACATTGTCAGCAAATAAAGGCTGCACATTTGGAACGTACATGCAAGCTGTCTGCCACCTGGCCAAATAGATGCATTTGTTTTTCAGCAAACAGGGTCAACAGGTTTTGTTTGTATGGGCTTTCTACTTATGTGAAAAAGTAGAGAACCCTCTCTGTTTGGCAGAAGTTACCAATAGTAACTTCAATAGTGTTTTGAAAAGAGTACGTTCATATTTTCTGTCTGTGTCCCACTGAAGAGATTTCCCTTAATCCCCAACTCAAGGTCAAAATAAATATCCTCTCGGCCACCTACCCCTGACTAATTGCTGGGCAGAAGAAAAAAAGCTTTCTCAAAGACCTTTTTCACTTACTTTAAGCCGCGGTCACATGATTATCCAGCGCTAGTTTCTTCTTCCGCTCCTGCTTCCTTCTGGGATCCATCTTTTAGGCATCCACATCACCCACCCACTGGCTGTCCACCAGAGGGGTCCTCTCAAGATCCAGACGACTGCTGACATCAGCCAGATATGAGTTGAGGGGACCGGTCGGCAAGGGTTACTGTAGGGCGGGCACAGGATTAGCAGTCCCTGCCAGCAGAAACAACATCATCAAGGGACCTGGATAGGGGGACTCAGGTAAGTATATTTGCTCCAACCGGATGAGAAAAAATGAAACACCTGGAAGGTTAGAGGCGGATGGGAGGGGATAGTTCTTAAGCGGCGTTTAATTTACTATACTATACTACAGATGCAGCAGGAATTGTGAGGAAAACTCTACAAAGTATGGAGGTTTGCCCTCCTAAACAGTTGTCACAAAAACAGGTGTCCCATTGGAAGATTTACCTTCACCTCCCATTCTGGTGACAATGGTCACCTGGACAAATAGAGTAGATACATTTTTCGAGTGGAACACAGATGGTAAAAAAAAAAAACCTGATAGGGATACTAATCCTTCCCTAAATGAAAAAAATATTTTGTCTATACATACACTGTGAGCAGCATAAGTTGTTACATTTGTATTGTTTACCCAGTTTCTACAAAACTGGGATTGTCAGTGTTTTGCCTGGCTGGAGAAAAAAAAAAAAGCAAGCTGCATGTTGTCTATGGGTTAGTCCGTGTCAAAAACTACAGTAGGGGATCATTGCTTCCAGATTTCCTGCACTCAGTAAACTGTTCCCATTCACACCTGTGCTATTTAAAGCAGTTTGGCCACCATGCAACAATGTATGACAAAATTTATCCTATTTTATATATCTATCTATTTTCTATGGGGCTAGTTCACACTTTTGCAATGCTCATCCATGGGACTTGGAAAATGGTGCAGGCACTTCTATTGGCATTTTAGTCTTATAGACTTTAATGGCAGCACATGACAGCAAGCCCTCGCCCCCTAACAACATATTTCACCTTCATTGCCCCCCCAAAAAATACATAATAAAGTAACCTTTGTAGATGTTATAAAACACCAAATATTAAGGGGAAAAGGTTTGGCCAGCTGCATAATGGAAATGGATTGTCATAGACAGCATGGTTCGGATTCATTGAACATTTTAGCTGTAAGCAACCAAAAATTTTAGATGGGTAGAGAATGCTTTAAAATATCTAATAACAAGCACCTACAGCCAAATATTCATTTTCAATCATTTATTTTAAAGATCTGAAGATCTGGAATCCCAGTGCTAACATAAAAGCCATGATTAAATTGTACCAATACTTTTCTACCTCCATCAAAGCCTGATTTATAATATTTGCTCTAGAGTTTCTTTTAAACTCTTGGAGCTGATAAATTGACTAATCAATTTTTGTATCTGCCTAACACTTTCAAGTGATCCATCAGTGACACACAGTCAATCTTGCTTGAAATGCAAAGCACAGTTTCTGTGCCATGTCCTGGGAGAGATGGTAAGGGTGTGTATCATTTTTCATTTTATTCCTTACTTTCGTCCTGTAACTCCTTGAATTCTGTATGAAGCCCTGCCATCATTGAGATCTTGACTTCTTAGACAAATGTGTTCTTCCTTATGTCCTCTGAAAAAGACAAATGTTGTGTTTCAATGGAATTAAAGGGTCAGCCCACCCACGGTGTTTGCTTATTAAACAGAACATCCTTTAAAGTACAGGAAATAAAACCCTGGACAACATATTTATGTAAGTATTATATAGTTATATTGCTATAAAGTTTTGATTTCAGGAGGGAAACTCTTATACTTGAAGACTTCTGTCCAGAAGGTTTATGCATTTAGTTGCTGAAAGTAAAAATTCCCATTAACCTTTGAAGGAGTAACTACCACGTTTCTTAAAAAAAAAGCAACTGAAGAATCCCAGTTGTATCAGTGAGCTCTTTATTGTACAATAGATTGTATTGTAGAATGCTACACAATACCGGTCATTTTAAATATGTTATACACAGTATATAGCTCAAAGGCTGCATTGCAATCCCCAGCCAAATATTTTTGTTTTGGATTGAGTGGCAGTGGACTAGAAGTGTGGATTGTTAATCATTATCTCTTTCCACTATTGTTAGAGATTTCCCCTCCTAGCAGCCACCTGCTACCAAGACAGGAAAGGAAATGTTTTCAACAAGGACGCTTTTTTATTGCTTCCCATGTCCCTGTTAGAGAGATGTTTCTACTTTCAAGGGAAAAAATGGCAAACTATGCTACAGAAATATAGGAAAAGAAAGGGGCAGCTTACCTACAGCAATTAGAAGTCAAGTTATTTTTAAAAAGACAGTAAAACAATACTGATATATGCAAAGGTCAATAACAAATACCAATACTTGTAACTTACCCAACCACAGTAAACAGATATGAAGATGCTGACCCTTGTGAGAGCAGTGAAAGAGCAAAACATTTTTTACAAAGTACAGTTTTTTTATTTACTTTGCTTCCATTTTTTTAGAATATTATGACAGTTTATCCATGCAGTTCTTACTTGGAATGGCTTGATATCAGCTGGGTAACGTTGGGCAGATTTTCTTATCAGCAAATATATCATAGGGGTCTATTCACTAAGCTGCCGTAGGCAGCCGAGTAAAAGACCGTCCTGAAGTGAAGTGACCCGAACGCTGTTCGGCTATTCACTTCAGGCTGGTACGGCTGATTTTAGCCGTATATCGGCTGAAATCAGCCGTATATCGGGTGGCTTAATACTATCCAACATATTTGGATAAAGACATAAAACATAAATATTAATACTACATATGTAGATTGCTTGAACTTGGAACCATACAGAGAATAATTAGTGGAATATGTTAATTATCGAGACAATTTTTGATTTTGATACTGCAGTAGTTAATAATACACTGAAGAGCAACAGCGGGAGGTGTAATTTGGTACGCAGTGGTTGTACTTTACAGCTCCTTCTTACAATTTAAGTCTATCAGTAAATCTAGGCCAAGCAATATGAAGGCACAACCAGGATCACTAATCTTAAATGATCTCAAAGGAAATTGGTTTTATTTTAATCCAATGTTACAGTTAGTGCACATAAAAATACCATGAATAGTGATAAGCAATTTTGGTTTGAAATATATGCATGCGGATTGGGATGTGTGATTCTCAGCATTACAGACAGATTTGTATGCAAATATTCAGGAGAAAAAAAAAAAGTGATGAATCAGCAATTCTCCAGATTTGAGCATTTCTAAACGTGAACCTTTTGGTGACTATCACTGCATTAACACTACTAATGTTCAGCTTGTCTAGGATTGTGACATTATAAAGCATGTCAAAATGACAGCCTCTAGTAAGTCCACTATTGATCATTCAGTAGACTTTTATTTGTATCCCCAAAATAGAAATGTGACTTCTGAAACAATTATACAATGAAATTCTCAATGAATATCATTGACCTATCGTTGACATTTATAAAAGCATGGAGCAATATGCAAAATGAAGAAACCCAGAACAAGCAAATCATCCTTTTTTTTATTGTTTCTTGTGAAAAAATTTAAGTGAACATGTAATTTGCCTATTCAGTTGACTTAAAGAGACCCTGTCACCACACCATTCAATTCAATAAAAAATACATTTAAAAAAAAAAGTTTATTTGTTCATTTACCATGTTTTATGCATGTTATTTACCGGTAAAAGCCTACCTTGTTTAGCCAGCTAAAAGCCCTAAGACTGCTGCTGGGCCCAACCATCTTGGATATGATATCAGCAGTTCCTGTAGACAAAGAGCTGTCACTCAAGCAACACTCTGTAGTATTCCCCTTTGCTCTTTCCCCTACAGCTGCATAAAAGGTTGTGTACGGAGGTGATCGAAGGGTGGAGGAGCTTGACCAGCACAGAGCATAATCAGGCACTTCCAACAGAGAAGAAGGCTATAATATGTAAGGAGTGAGTGGACTGTGCCAAGGAATTGACTGTTTTTCAGAAGTAGTCACATTTTCTAGCAAATTCATATGCACACTGCAAGTGAATACAAAAACATATATGAAAAGGAAAAACATTCCAGGCAAGCAGTTGTTTAAGATTTTTTTAAAGCCCCAGTGTTACTATTTCCCTTCCCCAAACTTTTCTACAAACACATTTGCTTGCCAGAGGAAAGCAAAATACTCAGTACTTCCTGATAGTGCCCATCATTCCAGAAAAAAGTGCTGGGTGCCTGAGCACTGTCACATGGAAATGGTGCTTAGCCCAATGTAAGCTACAACCAGATTGACTTGGTTCTTATACAGGGCTTTTTTTTTACTTTGATCCAGCAGGCAAATGTGGAGGTGGTGGTAGTAATGTGAATGCAAAGCAAGTAAACACAGGTTATGTGAAGGGGATGAGCTATCAAATTAACGTGTTACTTTTCCCCCAAACTTACAGCTTCGATTTAAAGCAGAAATCCATCAAAAAATACCACAATATAAAAATAATTAAAAAGTTAAAATAACAAAACTGGTTTTTGCTGCAATACTCATCTGAAATCCAGAGATTCCCCTGCCATACTTTTTTCTTCCACTAGATGTCCTCAGTCTGATGGCCAGCATCATTCATCCTATTACCTCTGAGCCCAGGTTGTCCTGGACCCATCCTAGCATGTAATTGGACAGTGAAAGTAGAAGCAGCACAGTGATGAGCTGATCAGCATGCTTCTTCTCAGCATATGAGCTGATTGGCTCCTTGCACTGCTTTTTCCTCTCGCACTCCAGCTCTGCTGTACAGAGACTGCAAGGGACTGACACCAGATCAAATTTGGGTACTTAATTATTACTACGCTGCATTCAGTTGTGTCTTTTATATTTGCCTAGAGTTGAGCTTTAAAAATATTTTTTACCTAATAATACAACATAGCAACAGTTTATTATTTTAACAATATATATAAGCTTACGGGTCTATTCACTAAGCTGCGGCAGGCAGCCGAGTGAATAACCGACCCAAAGTGAAGTGCGCTGAACGCTGTTCGGCTATTCACTTCAGGCTTGTATATCGGCTGAAATCAGCCGTACATCGGCTTGCTTCATGTGGCTTTGGGTCGGCCGAACATGCTCAGCTTATTTGGCCGACACGAAGTGCAGAAAGGGTTCGACTCAGCCGATCCAACATCTGGATCGGCTAAGCCAAACCTCCGGCAGGCTACTCGCTGCTGTTCAGCCTATTCTCATAGATGCCGAATAGCAGTGAGTAAATAGCCGAATGCCGCTGAGCGTGGTCTGGAGCAGAATAGAAAAACAGTTAAATAAGTCGAAAAAATAAAATAGAAAACTATTGGGCGGGGCTAGCAGTGACAGCTAGCTCCACCCAACTGTTTTCTATTGGCAGGGCGGTTCTGCTGCCGTCAAAATAAACATTTTTTTTAAATCACCGTATGAATGCATAGCTAGATTCCTATTGGCTATTTCACTTTGCAATAGCCAATAGCAAGCAAGCTATTGCACCCGCCCTCTGCTGCTGTCAATCACTAGAGGGGACCTGATGGAGAACTTCAGATCCCCTCTGCTGATTGGCAGCAATAGCTAGCTTGCTATTGGCTATTGCAAATTGAAATAGCCAATAGGAATGTAGCTATGCATTGCTATGGAGTTTTTTTTTATTCTGATGGCAGCCAACGGCTCCGATGTCAGAAGAAAAGCAGAGCAGGGACAGGTTTACTCTGCTCAATCGAGGAGAGTAAAACTTTCTGGGAGAAAGTGTTTCTCTCCCGGGCGGCCGGGAGCCGCTATCTAATAGCGGGAGACTCCCGGAGCGTCCGGGAGAGTTGGGCTATCTGGAGATCAGCGTCCCTGGTTACCCGGTAACCAGGGACGCTGATCTGTCTGTGCAAATGGCTGGAGCCAGCCATGAGATAACGACTGGCTCTGCCCAGCCCTCTGTAGCAGGCTGTCAATGGCCGGCCGTTCGACCAGCTTCAGCTTTCACCTCGGCTCAGTCGAGCTGAAGCATATGCCTTCGGCTCGACTGAGCCGCTCGGCCGACTTCGGGAGCTGTACAAAAGGGGTCCTGGGGCTGAAGCTAGCCGAAGGATCAGCCAAAGCTACGGCTAGATCCTTCGGCAGCTTAGTGAATAGACCCCTTAGTGGTCTTCAGTGTGTTCTTACCTGGCTTATAGCTGTTTCTAAATAAATATGTGAATGATTACAGTACTTACATTTGACTATTACAGTAGCACTTGTAATACATACTAAGAGCTAGTTCTACCCTAAATCATGTACCACTGTGTCATGAATTGATGAAACTTTAAAGTATGGGGTGGAGTTTTTCATTATACAAGTTTGCTGAGTGTTGTGCCCTGTATGTGTTCTGATATAATACGATCATGGTGTGATTTATGAGCACATAGATTTTCATGCAGGGACATCAGACTACTTTTAGCTCAATATAATTTATCAGATGGTCTTTATAGCACAGCATGTGCTTTATAAACCTATTTACTACTTTCTATTTAAAAGTTCGGTGAGATTAATCTGTACTGGAGCTGATTTTAAGTATAATTATATTATTATTGGACAATTTCTAATTGGTGTCCTATATCAGTGCAGTTCAGGGATTCCCAGATTTGTAAAGCAGGATGTAAGCATGTACGTGCAGGTTTTTATTTCAGGTTCTATCCAAAACTAAAAAGTTTTACAGGGTTATTCACAAAAGGGTGACAGGTTTGGAGAAGGCAGGAGAAGTGAACAATCTAGGACAACATAGCTGATTTGGAAAATGTCTCCAATTCAGATCACTTTCCAGTTCAGCTATGTTGTCCTAGATTGTTCACTTCTCCTGCCTTCTCCAAACTCTTCACCCTTTTGTGAATAACCCGGTTATAGTTGTACATACACTCATGTTGGCCCAGTAAGAAACCATGGAGAAGACATTGCACATTTTCTCTTGTTGCTTTACCAAATGCTTTATCTTTTTTAAGCTGAAACAAATTGCAGTTATTGTAATAAATGAATCATATCTGACAGGTTTACGTGACTATAGAAAGGCATAATTGAATTAACTGTCTATTTTTTCAGTAACTAGGAAACATAGTCTATACATTATTTTTCACAACATTTGATAAGAATTAAATAGGAGAAATTAAATGGGAGTTAAATATTGCTATTATTTATTTAACAATACAGGTAATATTGTTTGAAGAAATAGCTTGTTCATTATTGAATCATTATTCTTAATTCATATATGTACACATAAAGTATTATAAGATCTGAATTTGTAATTTGTATACCACTGTGAAAATTGATTGCTACTCTAAAGGCGTGCCCAGCATTAGACATTAGCAAATCTTGGCAATGGCAAGGACAGTGGTGCCCACCTGTCTGGTCTGGATTCAGGCCCAGTGCAGCTGCTGCTCTATGCATTTGTTTTACTGGGCAGACACCCTTCTTTGTAAATCAAACTACAGTGACAGTATACTGTCACTATGGTTTAATTTAGTGCTACAAACTTTGTAGGACTGAAGGCCTCTTCACTATTTTCTTTAGCAACAAAATCAGTGAGATGTCAAGGCTTTTCCCAAAAGTTATCAGTTTTAAAGTGATATTAAAATCAAAATGTTATTAAGCTTTTTGAAATGCTGATTAAATCAGTTACAGTGGATGCTGTTTCTTGATGTATAAAAGTTTTAGTTTCTTGCAGAATCAGCTGGTCCCCTGAGCACTGGCACTGACATCCTGTTTTAGGGTGGCTCCTTTCACTTGCGGCATCAAATGGAGGCACCCTTGTGTGTTCTAGCAAGCTGTGTGTCTCCACAAACGCAGACACAACAAAGCAAGACACTCCCCTGCTCCTTGCTTTTCCTTCCTCCCTTCTCCAAACTTACTAGCTGCACAGCTGCTGGAGACTGCTCTGTCCTCTTTTCTTTGTGGTATTGTACTGGATAGGAAGTTCAGGGAAGCTGAGCTGAGAGAGTTCGAGCCAACTGTTTGGAAACATGATGATTGTAAGTGCTTGGGCAAAAATGTAATTAAATACTGTGCTGGGCAATGTATATGTATATGATTCATTATTGTAAAAGGTTTGGGAGTTTAATACTACTTTAAGCTTTCATGGTCACTATTGCATTCTTATTTTATATCACATTTGTGTCCAGACTTTTTATAGCTTGCCTGGTATGCTTCATATGTCCCATGTCACGCTCAATATATAGAGCTGTTATTTTTACTCCAGTGCACACTAGTAAACTCAATAACGGTTTCAAATTAATTAACTAATTGGAGGCCCCTGCAGCATTTGAAGATTCAAACTTAGAACAGCAGCAATGTGGTCAACAATGAATATAATTATATATATATATA
>NW_017306994.1:1139400-1156411 GCF_000935625.1 Nanorana parkeri
TATATATATATATATATAGTTTCTACCCAGTGAAACTGTTTTCCTATTGCAATATGTAGCCATCTATGATCTTCAATTACTGCCAATCTTGTCTTAAATTGTATTGTGACTGTAATATCTTCCTTATATTGTAAAGAGCTGTGCAAACTATTGGCGCTATATAAATCCTGTATAATAATATTTAGGAAAAAGAAGAAACAAAAATTAAAAAAAATCACACATTTATTTTCCTTTCAATTACTGATTACCCAAATTACTCTTCTTCTCCTATAATAGGCTCACCGTATTTCTCAGAAATGTGTGAAGAGCTTAAGGTGACATTTTAGGAAGTCTGTTGTGTGATGTATGGCAATCTCAGTATTGTCTTTAGGTTTACTGTACTGGAGTCTTACCTTTTGTGAAGTTGTGTGATTATTATATTAAAGGAAGTGCCTTCTACGTAACACTCGTGATTTCAGCAAGTGCACTGCTTATCTCCATACATCTGTAGTACAAAACAGTTAAAATGACACAAAGCTCAAGAGTTAAATCTTAAAAATACATTAAAGTACCTGAACTATTAACAACAATGTGTCCTATTTTTGTATCACTCAGCAGTAGATCCTCAAATCATCTCTGAATTGGTGGGTGGTCACTTTTGTTCCCCATTTTCCCTGTGTGTTGTACAGTAGCCACCAGTCCAAGCTCAATCCCATAATAGACTATAATCTCAATACAAATTAGTAAACTAATGTGAGATTGTAGTCCATGGGGGGGGGGGGGGGCTTGGGGTGGTGGCTACTTTACAACACACACATGGACCATGGGGAACAAAAGTGGTCACCCTCCAGAAGAAAAGACAGTATCAGTACAAATTCAGAGATTTGAGGATCTACAGCTAAGTAATACACAAATAGGATACATTTTTGTTAATATTCACGGTACTTGAATGCATTTTTAGGAGTTTAATGTCACTTTAAGGATTAGCAAAAAAGTTTGTTAAAAGCCTTTTAACCTATATAGTTGCCACGGAATGGCTTTTTGCACAATAAACTAGAGTTCTGTTTGTAAGTCCATCAAAAACTGATTCTTAATTTCTGCATGTAGATCGACTGCTTGAATTATTTCTTATAACTCCAGAAGTCCATTTCTGGGGTATTCATTGGAGGCTAAAATCATAGACAAGATCACTTGCACTACAGTTTTATAAGATTCTGGTCTTGCTAAGACAACATATATAATTGAATCCATTAATTCTATTATAGAGTTAAGCTTAGGTTTAGAAAAAAATATCAGTTACTTAGATCTAATAAAATGATTAAACTATGTATTGCTGGATACAATTACCTTGTTTACTGCAATTCATCCACATGTGGAGTATAAAATGGAATTTCCTTTTGTGTCTAAGAATGCAATCTTTTCATGTTTACATCCAGAAGTCTATGTAAGCAGCTTTCCTGGAGCTGAGTTCTTGAGATAAATCGTTTACAACTCTCTGCTGTTTCACACCAAAATAGTAAATGTCACTGGATTGCAGTGATCCATCTTCCATCCTAAGCAATTTGCATGTGATTAACTCTTCCGCCTTTCTGCAGTAGTCTCCCTCCTCATTAAAATCACCTCCGTTTTCAAGAAAATGACACTTTTCATGGTGGTGACACTTGGGCCAAATATGCTGTACTCAATCTCTTTCAGATCGCTGTATTGCTAAGGTGCTCTGACACAAGCATATAACAGTGTTAGGGAAAGCTTTAACTGTTAAGCCTTTCAAGAGAAAATGCAAATTATATTCAAAGTTATTTTGTTTAACTAAATATGTCACAAACACAAGAAATTTAAACTAAGCATATGATGAAAAGAAAGTCTCTAAAAGCATATTTCCACTAATGCCATATATGGAAAAATCATGCACATGATGCATATATAATGCTGCTTCACAGTTTAGACAAAAATGGTTAGCTCATGCATTTACATTCCTGCATTCATCAACGCAAGCAACACAATGTAGAGGTAATTTACACAACATACCCTTGCAATTCATGCAGGGCTTTGCACAACACACCTGCTGGGTGTGTAAACACTACAAAGGTGTCTAGATTCCACCAATAGATCATGCTGGGAGGGAACACAATACAGAGGTGTATACTTGTTTGTGGCGTGTTTATAAGGTTAGTAAATCAACCCCATAGATTCACTGGAGGTAGTCTCTTCCTATACATTTGCTTCACCATTACTTAGTTGCATTGGCAAGTGACAGTTTTACTTTACTTCTGTGTAAAATTATACATTTGATGGTCTTTTATAACACCACAAAAAGTTTGTAGGGCTAGTTCACACCATGTCTGTTGAGCTGCTTTTTTCTGCTCACCACCGCACATGTATGGTTTAAACAGGGCACATAGAAAACCATTGTTTTCCGTGTGTCCTGTTCACACCATGCATGTGCTGTGGTATGCAGAAAAAAGGATGTCAACAGATGGTGTGAACAAGCCCTTAGGTTGTCATAAATCTCCTTGCTTTACTAGATTTTACTCCAACTTGCAGGTATGGTATGCCATCCCACAAACTATTGTGGCACTTCTCAGCATTGTTACTACAGGTTTGATTAAAGACAGACACTTGACTTTTATTTTACTAATATTTAAACAGACTTTTATGTATATTACTAGTATCAAATAGACATTGCGCAGCAGACTACTAAAGCAGTTTTTTTTTCTTATTTACAGTGTAGACAGTTTGACAAAACATCTAATTTGTCCAATAGCTGAGTCTGTGTGAGGCTGTCCAATTTGGTCTGCAGTGTACTTTACTGTTGTCGCTTAATGCTGCTAGTTTTAAGTTTTGACATGATCACGTAATGATTAGCTAATGTTTTTTTTGTAAAGTCACTTAATGTTTATGAAAGCCAGCACTTATAGTGTGCTATAAAAGAAAACTGCACTCACAATTATGTTTGTTATGTCAGTCTGTAAAGTTCATCTTTCAATTTAAGAACCTGCTAAACTCTCTGTGGGGATATGGTGTGCTCTAATACGTGCATTTTGACACTTCTCCAGCTCCTGGTTAATCCTTAGCTGCCCCACCTCTTTCTGGCTTTTTTAACTCCCTGATGACCTATCACTGTAATTATCAACTTCACTGTCCTATTGGGAGAAACTAGATCAGAATGCGGTGCAGCTGCAGATTAACCAGAAACTATTGGGATATGCAAGAATTATCATATTAACATGCTCAACATATTTAACTTACTCTAATGACATTTATATACTTATTGGCTTTTAAAATAACACAGAACAACCAGTTGTGGTTGGTCATATCTAGACTGAAAAAGTTGTGTGAGGTAACAGTTGTACAGAAGACCTACTGCATCATCCATTGAAACTGTGGTTGATTATCAGAGGATTTCCAGACATTGGGCCCATTATAGCACTGTAATGCACAATGTGCTTTAAATTCTTTAAATGTCTTATGTATATTACACACAGCTCCATGTGGCAGGGAACCCTAAACAAAAAACAACAATACTTTCCCAGTTTAGCAGTCTAAATTAGGGTGCATGGTGGTACAGTACAGCTGAGGGTAGAGAACTAGGAGGAGATATTACAACAAAGAGAGGAATAAAGGTTTAAGATGTACGAAACCAAAGACAAAAGTTACAACAAAGAGAGGGACATTTTATTGAGGGGAAATGAGTGTGGGTGGGGAACTGATACTACAGTAGAGCAAGGGCTTTTGTTACAGTAGGATTGGCTCATAAACTCCAATGTGGCTACAGTTTGCAACAAACATGCAATCATTGCAGATTGACCTGATACACTGAAAGTCTGGCAAGCTCATTCAACAATCTCTGTTTAATGACAAGTCATGTAATCTAAAATAATTATTTACCACATAAGTACAAAACATTTTTTATTTAACTCCAGTCAGTATCTATGGGGTCTATCCACGAAGCTGCCGAAGGATCCGGCCGATCCTTTGGCTAGCTTCGGCTCCAGGACCCCTTCGGACTATGTGTTATATCTGTAATATTTACTTGGTCTGACACTTTCATCACTACAAATTACAAATCATTTTAGCAGTTGAAACTTACCTTAAGAGTTGAAGAGATCAGTAATCAATATATTTGTGTTAACTAGAGTTTAGTGAGATGTGATTACTTTTTTAATGCAAATACCTAAAACCTGTGTCTATAATGAACTGCCAAATATCACTTTAGAGATGGCATTGTGATAGTCCAAAGGCCAGGAAATATTATAGTACATGACATTTGCAGAACTGCATACCCCTAACAATTGTTGCCACCTTGTCTCTTTATGTATTTCAATTTTACAGTTAGCACTGTGAATGAATATACCCTTTAGACGTTACTAAAAATGTGTAAAATTCCACAATATTTTGTCATTTCATGGATATTTGAATGGTATAAAGATTAATTAGTCTGGGAAGTATACCCATTAGTAAACATAGTTTACTAATCTTTAGTAAACATAGTTTAGTAATCTTTAGTCTAAAGTGATTTACCTCTTTTAAACATACCACCATTGCTATTAGAATAAAAAAATACCTTTCCTTTAGGATCTGTTTAAAGGCAAAGTTTTAGACAGCACATTATTTCATGCTGAACACAGATGTAATAAGAAATTCCAATAAACTAGCTCTCAGAAATGAAGTCAGTTACTTTAGCTATCCTTTCATTAATCAACATCACTAGGTATCACTGTGCGTGTAACACACATATATGGGAATAAAGGAGAAAGCTTGGGGTTTCAGGACCCTGGATAGCAGCTTGCTACATAGACATATCAATGTGAAAGATTTTCAGCAATTTCTATCAGTGTGTCTTCCATTGGTTAATGGAGAATAAGTACAGAATTATACCTAACAGAAACAACTAATACATAACACTGCAGTTGATGTATTTTTGAGGTGAATTAAATACCATCTATGCTCATCATCGCTGACTTCATGTAGATATGTCTTATGCTTGTAATAGTGATTTCTTGATGCACTTGTTCCTCATTGTTTTGCGGTTAGCTGTCCTAGGTAACAGGAACTTTAGGCTGTGAAAGGGTAGATTAAATAGACAACCACATACCAGTAATAAGGAAAGAGTTCTGGTTATCCTTAAATAGCTATCAAGCAACAACAAAAATTGCAGCATTCCTGTTGGTTGCAACTTGACCCAGGGTCCTGGAGAACCTAAATGGATTCTATCTCTGCCACTTATGACTAAGACCATTACGGGACATCCAACTAGTATACCAATTCATAGACCTGATCATTGAATATTGCATTGCTTTGTCTTACTATGCACCATTTTGCCATTTCCTCTAGTGCAATGGCAACATTACATCACTTGCCATCAGCAAAGCTCAGTCTCTGATTAAAAAGCTCTGATTCGGCAGGGGAATGCTATCGAGTTTATTGCTTTCACACAGAGAGAAAGGTTCCCACTCTGAATCTGCTGACAGGACACTGGCTTTCCTACTTAGTCCGTGATTAAAAAAAAAAAAAAATCACACTGTTAGACTTTGCAAATCTTTTGTTTTGATGCACCTCAAATGTATTTAGCTAATTTAAATTGAAAGTTCACTTGTGCTTGAACTCTTTTTTTGCACCCAAACCTTGCATTTTCATAGAGATTACAAATCACTAGTTTCTTTGTATATTAAATGTTAGTTTGGATTCAAACTTTATGCGTTAAATGTTGCACACCCATTCATTTAAATATTCAAAGCTCTCTTTGATTAAAAAAAAATCATACAAGCTGAATAGAAATCAACATGCACATTTTTTTCCTCTGCCTATATGACTTTGATGAATAGACCTGTTTGTGTCTCTGGTTACTATCATTGTGAGACTCTTTGAAGCAGGCAGCACTGGAAAATGAATGCAAGTTCAACCTCAAAGATGTTGTGCTTAAGTCAGTTGCTATATATACAAGATAAACATTCACAGAAAGTTATTCCACTTGCACAACATATAAAAGAGTGGCATAATTTATTCTTGCACTTATTCAAAAACAGTAGTTAGTGTAGGGACAATCATAATTTATACATTACTGAATTTCGCAGTAGACTGCATTGGGACTAGAAAGGAGGCTAAGAGTCTATTGCTAAACAAAGAGATGTACCTCATTAAGGTAAAACAATACCGCACAGCAGATACATGTTGAAGAAATATTATAATTAGGCAGGGGAGTCATATTTTACAAATAATGTAAAATCTAGCCTTGGCCCATGATATGAGAATAGTTGGAAAGTGAAGAATACTTAGGGCAGTGTGCTGGGACTCAAGGAACATGTGTTTCCTCACAGATTTAGGGCACAGCAGCTGGAACATAACAGAGCTTAGAATGTCATTGCAAGTATCTACTTTAATACTTGGCAGCCAAGCATGATGGGTAACAATGACGTAGGAACACTAATCATTGTAGCAGTATAGTAAGGTGAATTATGATAGTTCAGTAATTAAACACACTTTTTGTAGTTGTAGTTGTTATGAAACATAACATTCAAGATTATGTTGCAACTAATTTGAATAAAATGTAGCCCACTATGGGAATGTTGCCCAAAATAAGGATATATTTGCATATATGACAATTCTAGCTTTTGCTTATGTACCAAATAATTTTGGACATTTTTCATAAGATATCCTAGGTATTTAATTTAATTAAAGGTTTCTAGATGGCCAATTTTCTAAAGCAGTTGAGTATGTCAGGCAATAAATTTCATGATTTTTTATAAATTATCCAATCATGTGCAGAATAAGCAAACAGGAATTTGCTTTTCATGTGAGTGGATAAAATGAGTAAATGTTCACACAATGTATTGTATAAAGATTCTCAACTAAATTAAACCAGTCTCATTGAGTCTCATTGAAAACGTTGTTGTTTTTTTTGCTCCATGCAAATGCAATGTCTGAATGCTCTTTGACACTTTGACAAAAGGGTATATGCTCTCTTTTCTCCTCCTTTGCCCCAAACAGATACAAAAAAGACCAACTATTGAAGTTATGTATTCATTAAAAATCATTAAAAGTATAGAGTTGATATCACCCCCATGTTTTACAGCACTTAGACTGGAAGAGGGAGGGGCAGCACCAAGAGCCAATCAGTTGTGCTGCATGCACACATGCTAAATAGCAAAATACTGACAGTCCTGAACTCATCAATTTTCTAATACTTACACATTGACAGGTGACCTAGCAGTATTGTTTAACTGCAGCAGAGCAAACCTAAGTCACCATTCTGACTTTTTTGTCTGGCATGACTCTCTAAACCACACGCTGCCACCATGCACATACAAATTCACCCTGCAACAGTAGAATCCTTGTGCAACAGCAAATTCATGCCAATATATTGGTATTTGTTGGCAGGCATGAATACAGTCCGATTAAGTCTAACATGTGGACACCTTTAAGACACAGCAATGCCAAAAACAGTTTGTGTAAAAACAGTATATTGATGCAAAAAGTCGGTTAAAAAGAATTTACAAATAGGGGGCAAGTTAAAGCCCATCTCCTTGGAAATGTAAATGTTTCCCTTAAAGTAGAGCTGCCCTGCACTGCAAGGATTACCTGCTCATTTATGCCTAGGGTACAGGAAAAAGCTGTTTTATTTACCTGATCCCCACTCCTGCTGGCTCCTTCTGGGCTGATAGACCAGTCTCCACAGTATCTTCTTCCCTGAGCTTTGAGGACTGCTGACATAATCAAGTACATTACAGTAGCCCTGCATTGTGTGTGAGGAAACCAAGGGACAGTCCACAGCCAAAGCAGAGGAGAGTGCCATTGTCTGAGTAATCAGGGATCAGGTAAGTAAAATAGATTTTCTTGTCCCCTAGGCATAAACAAGTAGTTAACCCATGTAGTGTGAAGGCAGCCCCACTGTAAGGGCAAACTCTTCATTTACCTGGAATTAGGATTTAAATTATTTTTGTTTAGCAAAAAATAAAAATAAAAGTTTGTATTTCATAATTGCAACTGTTAGATTCAGCATATACGCACACGTATTCCCCTGCAGCTTTTACACATGATATGTTGTGTACTCATTGCTCATTCCCAGCCGGACCCCGCTGTGAATTAAACCTCTGGCAGCTTTAGTGTACTGTATAAAAATGTTGATTTTTCTCTCTTTAATGCAGCGGGGAAAACATATTTTTCAATGATTTGGTTGGCTGCAGATTTTCCAACGGAGAGATTTCTGTGATGACTGTTCTCTGCAAAGTTAATTAAGTGGAGAGTACATTAAAAGCTTAATATATTGGGGTCAGTCGAGTTCTCACTTTGTAATGTTAAAAGCGAGTAAAAAGGCTGCTGTGTTTCTTTTGAAGATGCTTCTGATAATATGATTCAGTGACACAGAGTAATGGTGTAGAGTGAAGGTAGCCCAACTTCTAAACATGCTGCACTGCACTATTTACTGTTTGTCAAAGCACTTTCATGCATAAATACCCTGTTTCCCCGAAAATAAGACCTACCCTGAAAATAAGACCTAGTACAATTTTTGGGAATTGCTCAAATATAAGACCTACCCCGAAAATAAGACCTAGTTGTGACCATTCCCAGGGCCGGTGGTGGCATAAGGGCGAACTTGAAGAGCCGCGGGAGAGGCAGGAGAGAATCAGCGGTGCCAACAAAGCGAGGCGGCACCGGAGGGAGCAGAGCCGCATAAGCCGATGCCACCTCTATAGCGCCGACTCATGTCACAGGCGGAGTGATACCAAATGCACTCCGCCTGTGAGGAATCGATAGTTAAAGTGCGCTTCGCTCATTCTGGCCAGCGATTGGTTAGCTAATTGCTCTTGGAAAGGTACGGCACCCCTGATTGCTCTCATCACCATATTTTTGTAGATGAATAAGTGTGGATTGTTGTACATTAAAAAATAAAAATAAGACCTACCCCGAAAATAAGACCTAGTGTGTTTCTTTGAGCCCAAAAAAATATAAGACAGTGTCTTATTATCGGGGAAACACGGTACTTGTGGGGTGCTTTGATTATTATGCCAATCTTGCAAAAAAAGTACTTTATAACAAAATTGTATTTATTATGCAAACATGTTCTATAATTTGTGTATTTACAGATTTACAGTGTAAAGGGAATTGGCTTAAGTGGTATTGGTGGTGGTAAGCCATGCATTAGACAGGAACACACAGGAATAGTCCAAGCAGGTTTGTCCTGCACTTTTCTTTAGCTAGGCAGAAAACAACACACAGTTTCAATTCAGAAAGACTTTGTACTACAAGTCAGTAGTATAAAACAAACAAGTATCTGCTCATCCAAGCCTTTAACTAAAGCTGGCTATACACCTTACAATTATCTGCAGATTTTCTGTGGTCAAATGGAAAAGGTGCAACAGATTCCTCCATCTACACTTAACTGTGTGGATGGAGTCATCTCCACCTGGGCCAATCTGTTGCATTTTTCCATCTGACCACAGAAAATCTGCAGATAATTGTAAGGTGTATGGGCACCTTAAGATTATGTCAGTTTCTGACTAACTGGGTGTCCCCTAATTGGTTCCTTAAAACAAACAGGCACCTGGTATCTGTAAGTGTTCTGTCAGCACTCAGTTGTCAGAAAACCTTTACATTCCTTTCAGGATCAACATTTTCTATGGGAAACTATACTACAAAATACTACCAAAAATGCGGGTCATTGATTGCAACCAAAATGTGTTAATTTGCACAGACAAAAAAAGTATTTTTCCTAACAAATTCTTTCAAGACCATGTTGCAAAAATAAATACACTCCAAAGAAAGTCATAGGAGCAAAGCTAAATTTTAGACAACAAAATCCTAAGTAACAAGAATTCAACTACAGGTGAGTATAATTATTCATTAAACAGGTATCCAGTTGACTATAAAGGGGCATTACTTAACAAAGAAAACCCCTTCCCATTTCATGATGCCAGCAATGGCACCACATGGAAGAGAAATGTCACAAGGCCTGAAAAATAAAATAATTTCTTTACACAAGAAAGGTGCTTGCTACAAGACGATCAGCAAAGCGTTACTTATCAGAAAGAATACTGTGCGCAAAAGTATTACAAAAATGTAACAAAAATATTACAAAAATGTAACAAAGATGGAACTGCAACCATCTCCCAGAGACGTCCAGGCCATCCACGGAAGTTAACACCTCGACAGGAGCGTCTTCTGATGAGAAGGGTTGAAGAAAATTGCCATGCAAGTTCACTGCAGTTAGCTAAAGAAGTAGAAAACCAAACTGGGGTGATTGTTTCCCGTGACACAATACGAGGTACAGTGCAGAGGAATGGCATGCATGGGTGTCATCCACGAAGGAAGCCTCTCCTAAAGCCCATGCACAAAAAAGCCTGCCTACAGTTTGCAGGGCCCATGCTGAAAAAGAAGAAGACTACTGGGACTCTGGAGTGATTATATTGAAAGAGAAGATGCTACCATCACTTCCTGTCCTTGGTCATCGTGCACTTTTCCAACATGACAATGATCCAAAAAACACATCTAAGGCCACTGTTGCATTTCTGAAGAAGAACATGGTGAAAGTGATTCAGTGGCCAAGTATGTTTCCTGATCTAAACCCAATCGAACACCAATGGGGAATTCTGAAGAGACAAGTTGAGCATCACTCTCCATCCAGCATCCAGGCTCTAAAAGAGGTTGTTCTTGAAGAATGGAAAAATATATATGTTGCAATATGTCGCCAACTTGTTTATTCCATGCCTAGAAGACTTGGTGCAGTCCTTACAAATCATTGAGGAAAACGTAAAATACTAGATGTGGTATTTTTATGTGGGATGTACTCATTTTTGCTTCACCTAATTTGAGTAAAACTGAAGATTCTGTAATCTAAGTTATATTATTAACCTTACTTTCATGTAATAAGCTAAATAAATGTTCTATGAAACTTGGTTTTGACAAAAGTTTGGAAGTTGTTCTTGTGTTCACTGAGATACTGATTAAAATCCTATTGTTCAAAGGGGTGTACTCATTTATGCTGAGCACTGTATAATACGCGCAATAAAGCAGCAAATGCGCGTTTTCAAGTGTTTCCGATTGAGTCTATGGGACCAAAACAAGCTGTAACATGTCCAAAGAAAGCTCATGTAGTGTTTCCACTGAAAGGTGTTTTGCTTATTGCTACAAAACGCTCAGTTCTGAACAGGGCCATAGCAATGAATAGGATTTTTTTGGGGGCATATTTTTGAGTGTTTTTTTGGGCAGAAAAAGCACTACAAAATGCTCAGTGTAAACCAGGCCTAATGGAGGAGCTACAGCTGGATTGGCAAGTATGATTTTAGCATGGCATAGACTCAATCCTGAAGTTACAATATGTTGCACTTTACTTCATATACATGAATTATTTACATATTTATTTGCATTTTGATATGTCTTCCTGGTGTTCTAGGAGATCTGTGATAAAGCTTCTTGATTAAAAAATGGTAAATAATAAGAGTGCATATGCCAGGGCATGAAGTCACGGAGAGATCGGCAATGCCAGCCTCCATATTTCTTTATGACAGGTTTCTTTAAAACCAGCAGAAAGTTATCTGCGATTGTAGGAGAGCCAGTCATGTGGCTTTGACAAATATATGACCAGGCTCTCCTCCTGGATTTTTAACACCCTTCTATTCAAAAGAGTAGTGCACTGCTGTCATAAGAGTCAATGTTGTATAAATGTGCAGAACCAGGGGTGTCCCGATGCTGGGTGTCACCTGGTCTCCAGACTGGGTGACACCCCGCTGTGTCGTCATTGCGCGTGCGAGTGACGTCATCGCGCATGCGCAGCCACCTGATTGATGCCTGCCGGAGGCCATCTTGGTGAGGGAGAGAGAGGCAGAGAGAGGAGGGGGCGTTCACCCGGCGGGATGACGTATGCCATCGGGTCCCCTCCTCTCTCCTGACACTGTCGGGCTCTCGGTCCATGACCAAGTGCCTGACTTTTTAGAGGAGATGACACAATTTTTTGAATTTTTTTTGAGTGATGGCTTAGTCATGATATGGCCATACCACTGCTTTATAAATTAGCTCCCTAGTTTGCAATATTGCTTATATTTGTGGAGCAAACATAAAACAAATATTCTTCAACAGTGAAATGCATGTATGCATTTAACACATAGCTAAATTAGATCCCACCAACATAAGTTAAAACACATGATTATACCTTGTAGATGTATTTAATGGAGTCACAGTTAAGTGAAGCCATGCAGTAAATGTCAGTGTTCTATAAATAAAAATAATTAAAACACTAATATGTATTAAATGTGGCAAATTACTTTCTTATATCACCCTCAAGTTTGTGTTTGTAACATTTCCTACTAAATTAGATCCTAACCAGTCCCTTGCTAGAGAAATCTGATCTAAGAGAGAAAGGTTAAGTGATTTATAAATGATTCATTACCATGACGACCAGCAGTCCTGAATTTCTCATGAGGAAAGGACTTCCTCAGCCTTTCTAAGTTAGATCAGTAATTGAACTCTGAGAATGTACACAACAGGCTTTTGTGTTTTCTTCAAATATTTTTAGATTGTTCCCTTTCAGAAAAAGTATATGGGAGGACCCAGAGTAGAACATGTTTTTGAATAGCTGGTAAATTATATCGGAACTGAACAAAATGTTGCTGCTTCGTCACATCTAATCTGTTTTAAACTATTCTGTAAATCACCACAACAGTCCTTAATGAAATTAAGTTAAGTTAAAACTGGCTAATATTTTATATGAAACAAGTGACAACTATGGGAGTTGGCATTTTGGCAATTACAGCCACTGGAGCTTCCACTCTGACTCTGGCTTTATTACTTAACAAGTCACAATTATGAGAATGAGTTTGGACTTTTTAATTCTTGTTAATATCTAAATCCAACACACCTGGGCTTGAGCAGGCCACTCTATAGGTGTTTCAAGAAGCTCAAAGCTATTCAAATGACTTTTAGATAAGTGGTTTCTCAAATATCGCTCTGGAACCACCAGAGTGGCGTTCACTAGCTGACCCACATAGCCACTTTTTTTAAAGCTGTGCACTGGAGTCAGTATATGACAATATAGTGAATTCTCTACCAATAGGGATTTGGGTCGTTCATGTAGAGTGGAGGAATAAATATCTGGGGGCAATCTTATTTTAAAGGAGGTTTCCAGATTCCGTAAAGTTTTCCTGCAGGCTCCCACATCAATTTGGCCAGTAATGTTGGAATGAGAACAAGGTGTCTTTGAGGGATTGGGGGAGGGGTTACTGGTATGATTCTGAAGAGGGGGAGCTTGCTGCAACGCTTTCCTGGCCAGCTTTAGGAGTCAGGTATAGATTTTAAGTGGGATACCATGCTGTTTTTTTACATATTTTACTTGTGTTTTATACATATTTTTTGTAAAGCAACATGTGTTGTGGGACCCTTCAAAATCCATATCTAGGGGGTAAGGGGATAAGGGTCTGATATGGAAAATGAGGGAGACTTCACACTGGTTTTTACAAAAAAAATTAAGCCAGCTGGGTACTGTAATTTAGCCCCCAAGAGTTACAGTGAGCAGGTTTCAAATGTATTTCCACTTTTGCAGCCAAATTGAGATAACAACTACTTTATATTTATAACCTGTTCCCATACATATAGCATAATTTTAAAGAGATATTTAAAGATTGCCACATACCTTTTTACTTGCCCTTTACTTGCAAAAAATGTTAGTTAGCGTTTCACTTCCATATAATGCTAAAAAAAAATGCCAGAAAAAATGACAAGATTCGACTCCCATAGACTTCAATGGGTTTGAGCGCTATGTTCAGATTCAGTGAATTTATTCCTGGGTTCAGCGAACGCCCAGCGAATCGAACTTTGTCCTTTTCACTCATTCCTATCTGCCAATATAGCTCCACATAATCCTGCCAGTAGTACGAATAGCCTTGCATTAAACTATTGTGCCTGCACATGAAATCATGCAGTAGCCAGCTAACATTAAAGAATTCAACATGGATATAAAGTGAGGCTTTATAGATATAAAGGGGGGTGGGTTCCCAGCACTATTTTCCTTTATCCAGATTGAATGAATAATGCTCAGGATGGAAGAGGAAGAATGCATCAACTGCATAAGGAATGGAGATTGGGTTTTCTGTGAACAATTGTCACAGAGTGCTTGTGTATCTGGGCAGAGTGCATCTGGGCAGAGTGGTTTAGCAGATAAGTACAGTGTACAAATGGCATGGCAGAACATAAAATAACTGGATTTTAAAGAGTATATGTACTTTTTATATTCTGAATAACAGTTTTTTTAGGCTCACATTTTCCAGTCCTTTTTTTGGCAATACTTCAAAACAACAAGCAGGCATAGTGTGCCCCTTGCTTTCTTGTTTTGGCTTATGGTGGTCCTCAGGCCATAAATCCTTGGGAACCCCTTGCATTTGTCTGGCATTTGTAGGTGATGACAACGCATGTGTGTTCTAGGCCTTAACCCCTTCGTGACGGGAGACGTACACTGTACGTCCAGCCACAAAGGGACCAAATGACTTGTCACGTACACTTTACGTGACGAGTTATTTGCTGCTTTAGAGGGCTGTTAACCGCTGAGAATCAGCTTACAATCAGTTAACATTGAGCCACTTAATTTTTAATCTGAAAACTGACAAAATACAGACATGTAATATTGTAAAGATATATCTTTAACAAAACAAACATCACGTTTTTATCTTTTTTGATGTGCTTGAAAAACTGGATAAAAGTTGTATTAAAAATGTAATAAACCACAATATGATAAAAAAAATATGTAAAGCCCAATTTGCTCCCCCACTAAATCACATGGTTTACAATATATAGGACAGATGAAACAAAATTCCAGCTAGGAGCTCCAATATGATATGTGTTTCCTACTCATATCATTTTCCAGGAATATTCATGCCTAAAGATCCTTCATACATTCAGACAAGACAGGCATTGTGCAACTATATCTTTCAGTTCATGGACTCTCCACTGAACCTCCAGTATTCATATCCAAGTAAGGTAACAACATCTGCCAAATGTGTCCCCTGGGCAAACATATAATAAACTGTAGGTTTACGCAATGACACATCCAGTACAAGGAGAAAGCCCACAGTTCTGCTATTTAAGATATAGGACACTCACAAGTTCAACAAAGTTGTGACTTTGCCCCTATCTATGATTCCATCAGATGTTAGCAAACAAACATGTTTCCCAATAGGTCAGTGAGTGTGGAAGAGATATACACATTGTTTATGCATAGCAGTCCTTATTCATAATGTCATTGTCTCAAATTCCCTGAGGGAAGGACATTTTCCTGGTGTGGGAGATTACAGGCAGGTGTACATGCCAGCTGCATGTCTTTTTTGTTTTTAGTCATGTGACAATAAAAAAAATTGGGCGGTGGTGGTATTTGATTTTTTTTAATTTACATTTTACTAAATCACAGCAGTTGTACACTGAAATAGAAAGATATTTTATTAAAATTAATTACAAAATAGCTTGTATTAGCAATTATGAATGTTTTATAAACTGTATATTGTAGGGGGGCAGCAACTAGTAGTGGCAGTGTTAAACCATGCACAAGAAAGAGGCAGCCAGGAACAGTCCACGTAGGTGGGTCCTGCACTTTTATATAGCAAGGCAGCAAATCAACGAACACAGTTTTATTGCAGGAGGACCTTGCATAAAAGCATAAAGCAAACAACACATCTGATAATCAGAGCCACTAACTAAAGTCAGGACATTTCTTAACTAACAGGGTGCCACCTACGCGCTGTAAAACGCTCAGCATGTGAAAAACAATAATTGCCTATGTACATGGTTCCCACCTGCAGTACAGGAGCTTCCATTAGGATCCAGCCGGATAGCCCTCGTAAACACGCGTTTGTTGCACGTTTCTTTTACCGCAAATCGCGGTAAAAACGTGTGGCAAACGCGCATATTCCGTATGCCCAGGTGTGAACCCAGCCTTATGGGTTCCACAAAACAAACAGGCAGCACATTTAACTTTTTAGTGTTCTGTCAGCATTCAGCCTTTTTACACCACCATTCGGACACTCGGGCGCAGTCCGAGGGCCCGCGGCCATGATGGGGCCCGTGGCAGCTGTCACCCTCTTTGGGTTACTGACTGTCCTGCAATGCCATCTTCCACTCGTTCTTCTTGTTAAGTCCCGGCCCGATGGCTCACTGAGGAATGCAGCGTGTAGGCAGAGCTGCCTGTCAGTGTGAGGAGGTTAGCACACACCTCCCTTTCACTGCTGCTCCCAGCTTTGGCAGAGGGAGCATGTGTGTGAATACCAGGGGGGGCCTGGCAGGGGGCATTCCACAGCTCTAGAGCAGCATCCACGATTCTCCAGCTTTTTAAATTTTTTTCCAAAGAAGGAGAAAAGGTGAGCAAAACCTACAAATGATGCTTCTTTTGCATCTTGTCACTTTGATATTAAGCACATGTCACATGTGAATAAGGAAAATTAATTGAACATTTACTTCCCAGTCAGGATCAGATGGAATCTGTTAGCGAATTGCCAAACTATTGTGAACAGTGCAGGCAGAAACAGTAGGAAAGAGATTTTGGCCTTTTTGTAATAACATTACTGATTCACATTAATCATGGCTTGATTTCCTTTGACTTATTTCTGATCTCTTTGTTCTGTGCGTTACAAACTTCTGACCTCAGTGTTCTGTGCGTTACTACCTTCTGACCTCTGCGTTCTGTGTGTTACTACCTTCTGACCTCTGCGTTCTGTGTGTTACTACCTTCTGACCTCTGTGTTCTGTGTGTTACTACCATCTGACCTCTTCGTTCTGTGCGTTACTTGCTGCTGAGCTTTGCTTTCCTTATTATTGAACTCTGTGCTATTTAATACTGCATATTTGCCACTCTGTGCATTGCTTACTACTTACATTGGTTCTGTTCTTGGGACTGTCATGCAATGGTTCTGGTCTGATGTCTGTCCTGCATTGGCTCTGGTCTGATGTCTGTCCGGCATTGGCTCTGGTCTGATGTCTGTCATGCATTGGTGCTGGTCTGAGCTCTTGCATGCATTTGCTCTGGTCTGATGTCTGTCCTGCATGGGTTTGGTCATGAGCG
>NW_017306994.1:1157131-1162925 GCF_000935625.1 Nanorana parkeri
TCTGGTCTGATGTCTGTCCTGCATTGGCTCTGGTCTGATGTCTGTCCGGCATTGGCTCTGGTCTGATGTCTGTCATGCATTGGTGCTGGTCTGAGCTCTTGCATGCATTGGCTCTGGTCTGATGTCTGTCCTGCATTGGCTCTGGTCTGATGTCTGTCCAGCATTGGCTCTGGTCTGATGTCTGTCATGCATTGGTGCTGGTCTGAGCTCTTGCATGCATTTGTGCTGGTCTGAGGTTTGCGTGCAGTGGTTCTGGTCATGGGCGCACTGGAGCACGGGGTGGTGGGGGTTTGCATATCACACATGCAATATGTAACCAAACCCCCACTCCGGTCCTAGATTATTCAGTTCTCCTGTCCATTCTATTACTAATTATCTTGCTATTCAGGATAATTGGCACAATAGGTCAAAATAGCCACTTTCCAAATTGTCTACTCTATATTAGTCTAGACTTGAGATTCTCCTACCAATTCCCCTGCAATTCACTTTTTAGTGAATAGACCTGTTATTTTAAAAATAGTATGGAAAAAAAATTCCTGTAACACAAGAATGTACATGTGGGTGGGGCTTATATATGGGTGGAGCACAAAGGGGCCCCATAAACTAAAATATTGCCCGGGGGCCCTGTGTGTTCTCAGTCCGCCCCTGTACCCCACAGCAGACTTTCACAGCAGAGAAGGTGAAAGAGAGATCCCTAAGCATAATTAGCTCACATACTGTATATAAGGGCATGTGCACATCTTGGACTAATAATGGGGTTTAGATACCAGGTAAGATGTGACCCTAGGAATGAAGGCTTTATCCCACGCATTGCTCTACAAAGCCTCCAGGCTCCTGAACAGGACTTATTAAGATTTGAGAAAACAACAAAGTTTGTTTCCTCCATATCAAACACAAACCTTGGAACCCCTCATCATGTGTCCCCTCTATTCCTATTTCAGTGACAACGGTAAAATGTTGCTTTTCCCATCACTTTCTGTCTTGGGGACTATGATATGATAACTAATACAAGAGAGAGGGTGAATCTCCCCAGTGGGGACACGGACAGCAATACAAACTTGAGAGAAGTTTTATCCTGCCCACACTCTATCAAAATAAAAAAATATATAGCTTTAAGTACACTTTCAATATTTCTTTATGTCTATCTGGATGCCAAAACAATAGTCTCAGTGTCATCAGGATGAAATACCTTTTCTCAGCAGAATCTTTCTCTGGTGTTGTTTTAGTGAAACAATCAGAAAAGGCATGGGTTATGAAATATATACAAAGTCTACACCAATGTTTTACAACACAGCAACTAAGAAACCGTCTCTAAACCATAAATGATAACATAACTTTGAATGGTCAGTACAGAAGACAAATATCATCCTGTTTTATAACCACAAAGCAGAGCTAGAGAAAGATTGTTCACCAATGTAAAAGTAGCTTGCAAATCAATTTCAAAGGATATTTGAATGGCTTCTATACTGGAAAACACATTTGATTTATTTCTGAATCCTCCTGTCTTTCACACTAAACAGTGCAGCTTTCTGGGTATGCTCAATGGAGTCAAATAAAAAACAAGTTTGTTCAAGCATCACCTTCATTAATCAGCCTTTTAGCCCAAAGCGAAATGCTTTCTTGGCACTAATATGTTCTTTGTAACATACAGAATGGCTAGTCTTTTCATAAAATATCTACCACTAACATGTTTCCACTTTTACCCTCTACAGCAACAGCTTCTTTTTACCAAGCAATTATGTTAATGTTAATAAAAATGTGCTCAATATACAACTACCCACACACATACCAGTACATGTGCTTTGTTATTTTGATGTTGAGTCTCTGACCTGGAACAAATTAAACAAACCACTTGGTAAATAAAAACAAACACTAACACAAACCTCTTAGCAAACGTAACTCCCGCATCCCAGCTTTCTCATCCTTGCTCCCTAAATGGCCTTGTGCAATGTCCACTTCTAACACTACAACCCCACTTTAAGCACAACATAGTGTTAAAAAGCACTACAGTAGCCCGGGCAGAACTGCAGTGGAAACAACCCCAATATGTTGGTCACATATCTCCACTTCTCCGTATGTGCAACCCCTGCTTTTCCAGGAGGCAGAGCATAAGGCCTAAAGAACCTGGTAGACTTGTTGAATCACTCATCTCGAAGATCTGTTAGAACCAGATGACAAACTCCATTCATTTTCACTTCTACAGACCACATTTCCAATCCCCTCATTTCCTATAATATGCATAATTCAGCAACTAAATCTCCAAATAACAAATTCCTCATCCTGTTCTCCAATTACATGCCAAATTGACTTCCTTTCTACCCCCTCCTACTACCATACATTCCCTATCAGGGAAATGCTACAATGTTCACATGCAATCTCCACATACTCTTCCCCCATTGATAGGAAAATTTACTACAAATGCAACCCACAGCTGCTCTGAATCTTATTGAAAGGGGTTAGAAAAGTGCCTATACATTTATCCCTAGGAAACTATAGAGGGCCTTGTCCAGTCTGCTGTTTATCCAGTATGCTTCATTGCTGGGATCCACAATCTTGCTGCCTGGTCTGATCTACTGTTTCTTTCTGTACACTCCTGTTTTGTGTTCCAGCCTGCTCCAGTGTTTTCTGTAGTTTTAAGTTACAGTCCATGTAACAATTGCACTCCTTACTACTCATCCATTAGGAAAAAATGGCCACCGTCACTATGATATGAAAGAATATGGACACCGGCACTCCAACGGCAAATAGAATACGTCTATTGATTGACCTGCATACAAAGAAAGCAAAACACACTTATGCTATTGCATTAAGTGTTTGTTTGCCTTCTTTGCATGTAGGTCAATCAAAAAGACGTATTCTATTTGCCATTGGAGTGCCGGTGTCCATATTCTTTCACTCTGTAGTTTTAAGTCCCTCTCCTCTCCCTCTCCTGTCTCTATTGCTGCCACTAAAATGCCCCTGCCCTTATCTGCTTCTGCTAGTGAGGGTTAAACTCAATACCTAGGTGCAGGGTGAACCTAAGATTCGTGCAGCTAATTTAAAACCTCCATGAGGGGGTCCCTGGTGGTACACTTGCTTGCCCTTAGACTCTGTGCCCTGAGGGATCTATGTTTACACATGAGTTCACTTTATTCACTTATGTGATATGAATATTATGGCTGGAAGTATTGAATACACTAGCATCTACCAGAACCAAAGTTGACCAACTAGTTGCTTATCATTAAGGTTATTTCTTTGGAGCTGTAAGAGGTTATTAAACACTCTTACAAATCTAACCAGTATGTTCATGAGTCCCAAGTCTTGGTCGGGTTTTGAGCAACATTAAAACATAACTCATAATAAATAAACATAAAATAACTTTAAAACACTTTAAAATAGCAATTGTGGTGAACATCCTATCAGTTTCCCAGTCCAAGATACTGATGGTACTGATGCTGCTGTAGTAATTCAGGACCTTAACAGATCTATGAACAGATTTTTTTCCCCATTTTTTTTTACTGTTGGCCTCTCTACCTGGTTCATTCCTGATGCTGCTACTGTTGCTGATGCTGCCCCTATCCAAAAAAGTTAACAGAAGATAATTTTTATTGTTTTCAGCCTTCCTGTCTGGTTGAATTATAATGCTGCAATTGAAGGTGTACAATGTTGCTGCTATGCAATAAAAGTCAATAGAATTTTTTTTTCTAATTTTTATGGTCTTCTTGCCCTGTTGTGTATGATACCATCGCATCCTCCCTGCCTGGAGTAAGATGTTGATATTGTTCTGTGTTTTTCATCTTAATCACTCACAATATCATCCTTCCTAACTTATGTTACTGATGCCCTGTCAAGAAAATTATCAAAATGTTCATTGTCAGCTTCTCAGTCCACTTACTGCTGTTAATGCTATCTAAATGTTGGTAAAACATTATTTATCAGCTGCTTAAACGTCCAACCCAATAATCCTAGTGCAGCACTCTTTTACCATAAAGAGTAACTAGTGGTAGTTTGTTATATTCATTTGGACTTGCTTTGCAATGTTTTATATATTTCACTTCTCATCCAAGTAGATTCCTCAGTTCTAATGAGCATCATAAACATACTCCAGCATTTAAAGCCACACAGGTCACTCAGTGACCTTAATACATCACCATGGAATGTGTCAAGGCAAATGTTTATTGTCCAAGAACATAGTGGTAGTGGTAGGTGTTAATGTTTGTGATAACTCCCTCTTGCAGTCCCTGTATAGCAGAGCTGGAGTGTAAAACAATACAAGGAGCCAATCAGTCATTGTGCTGATAAGAAGCATGCTGATAGGAAGAGAGAGCACAGTGAGAGAAAGATGAGTTTGTCACTATTCTGCTTCTTCTTTCACTGTCCAGTCTTAGGCTGGGATGAGTCCAGGGTGGCCAGAGGAAGTGGGTTGAATTATGCTGGACATCAGACTGGGGATATCAAAAGGTACTGCATGGGAAATATCTGAATTGAAGGTAATTATTGCAGCAAAAGTTGGTATTTGTATTGTATCTTTTAATGAGTCATTCATTTTTATCTTGTTACTTTTGGCTGGAGTTCTGCTTTAATGTGTTGGAAGACGTTGGGTCCTGATCTCGAGAGTTCACGCACCTTCTTTTGGAAAATTAATTTTGTCAAACATTTAAGCATCTCTGGCTGACCACTCTGCTAGCTATAGCGCTGATTGTTCATTCCTGGAAGTAGACAGCTAAGAGAGAGGACGGGGACTCAATGCTACCTCCCTACACAGGAATACTGATATTTTAGGCTTCAGACTGAGGGGGAGCTATAGTCAGCACTAACATAAATGAAGAGGTGCTTGTATTCCACATTGGGGTCACCGATATGGATGGGACCAAGAGCTATATGTGCTTGGTGCCCTGGTAGATAAAATAAAAATATATTTTTTTTTATGGGACTATTTCTTTAATGGGGATCTTTTTCCCTGTAATACAATGCAATAAGCAATAATCATATAACAGGTCATGATACAAACAAAAGCTTTGATTCACTTCAGATATTCATGATGTAGACCACATAGCAGAGGCATATTGCACAGATTGTTAATGGAGCTGATTTTAGTTCTGGATCATTTGCTTGGAGTTTTCCCATGTATTGACATGTTTAGTTAGTAATTAAATATTTGGAAATTACTTACTAAATCTCTGTAATCCATAAATCAGTAATAAGGAGTTGCCTGCCTATCCACTGAGAATTACAAAGATACATGGATTTTGAAAATGCTCTCTGCCATGGAAGACATTCTTCAATGCATATATTTGCATGCAATTAAAACAAAGCAGGATTGGAACAGAGGGTCACTTGTAAACATGTGTAATTTTCATTGAGCTTCCATCAAAATCTGTATGTGTACATGAAGAAAAGGAAAGGAAAGAAAAGGGGCTTTTGTCAAGGACATTTTTTTCTGGTTCTATATCTGGGAAATGGCCAGAAAGTAAGCATTGACAAATAGACACAGGGAGTTGATTTCTGAAAAGAACGTGTTTATACCTTTGTGGTCATAGCTCAGATTTGCAATCTAGTTCTTCAACTTAGATTTAAAGAGGACACATCTTGAAGGCTTTTGCAAGAATCTGAGTACTCTTTCATAGACATACACCGTTCTAATATTTTAAGATAGAAATATTTTTGCAACCAAGGCCTACCTGAATTATACGACCTACAGGTTGCTTAACTGCCTCCGGGCCGGCCGTAGTAAAAAAACGGCCAGCCAGGAGCTCTCTAGATCTAGACGTCCGCTCAGACACGCCCCCTTGCGCGCGCCGCCGGGCGCGCGCGA
>NW_017306994.1:1163354-1188764 GCF_000935625.1 Nanorana parkeri
TAACCGACGTGACCCCGACTTGTATATTTTACCAAAAAACTGGGTAATAATAAATGTTTCCTAACATAATGTTTAAAAAAACAATTTTTAAAAAAAATTTCAGTAATTTTTTCTAATTATAATACAAGATAAACCCCCCAGTGGTGATTAAATACCACCAAAATAAAGCTCTATCTGTCCCCATAAAATGGTGTAAAATTCATTTCAGTACAGCGATGAGCGAACACATACCGGGTTCGCTCGCCTCTCGATCCTGTCACGGCTCTCTGCCGTGACAGGGGGAGGGGCTGGATTCCCCTCTCCCCGCTCCAATCTGCCAGCGCTGACTGGCGGAACGGACGGGGGAGGGGGCGGGTACAGCTGGCTCTGCCTCTAGATAGGCAGAGCCAGCTGTCACTCACGCAGCTGGGCGGATCCCGTCATCTAAGTCGTGATCCGCTCCGGCTGCGGCGTCTCAGTATACCGCGAGCCGTAGCTCGCGCTATACTGAGCTTAGGGTAACGGGAGGATGCTAGTTTGTGTCCTCCCGTTACCCTAAGGAGAACTATGGGGAAAAACACTGACCCCATAGTTCTCCTTTAATAATGGATACATGTTCAAGTCAACAAATTGAAACATCTGTTCAGGACAACACACATTTAATACTTTGAATAAACACAATAACAATGTATAAATCCCAGTGTTGATAAATTATTATAGTTAATACATTCCTTAACACATTAAAAAGATGTAAAATGTATTTTAAAAAATCTGCTTATAACCATTTTAAGAATACCCAATCATGTGCATGGAAGATAAAAAAAACAATATTTTTGATTGCACGTGATTGAATGATGGAAGTCAGCAGAGCTTCATCACATTCACTAAACTAAGAAGAAACCTCACCTGCAAAGTCCAAATTCCCTTGCAAGGTGAACAAACGGTTGTAAATTAGCACTTTTATAACAGTCATATACCAATATTTAGTGCTAGTCAAAATGAATATAGCAACCACTCTGAACAATTTAAAACTAGCTTTTTAACAGCTTACCATCCACCAATATATATAAAATGGCTGGATGGCTCACTCTTGGCAGTGGGTTGCTGTAAATTAATGGCTTTTTTTTCCCTGCTTGTGTGCGCCCCCTAGCACAAACATGAGCAGGATGTGGTAAATATTTTAAACAGCCATCAATTGCTGTTACATACAAGCATGTGGGCTGCTAGAGAGCTGGCCGATTGCTTGTATGCTGTGTGGGAGTGTGTGTGCCGCTGCCGGCTATCCTGGGCTCTGCTGTCCCCCGTGCAGGCACAGGACCGGCACGACAGGTCTCTGCACTGAGATCAGAGGGAGGGAGATCAGCACACTTACAGTGGCTGATCTTCCCTCCGATTACTAAATGCGGAAGAGATATGTTTTACATAACTTGCGCTTTCAGCCGGTCATTTCTCTGGCTGCTGTAGCTGGAGAAGAAGCTGGTGAAGCAGATCTCTGCTTCATCAGCTTCTTTGGGGGGTCCATACATGACATTAAAAGTCTAATAGTCTCCATAAAGAGGACCTGTCAAAAAAAGGACCTGACCTGTCAAAAAAAACACACTGCCTTATCAAGGCCCCTCTGTGTAGTGGTCTTAATATATGAGAGCCTCCATCTTGGAGTATATATAGCAATAAATAAATGTTGCAGTCATGATCTTGGTGTAATCTTTTTACACATGGGTGATGGCTGTCACATACAAGGGTTCAGGCGGCTATTCAGCAGCCCCATTGCTTGTATTCAGCTGAAAAGTGTGCACCTTCCCCCCTTCAGATCACTGAGACCGTTAGCGTGTATTTTACCACTTTCAGTTTCAGCCTGCCATTTCTCTGGCTGCTGTGGCCAGTAAAGTAGCTGACGAAACACGATCTGTGCTGTCATTGTATCTATACTATCACATATGGGGCTTGTTAGTCCCCTATGTGACAGAAAAAGAACTAAGTGTAAACATTTTTTAAACATTAAAGTCCCATATAACAAAGTAAAAAACACTTGTAAAGTCCCCCGCCCCCACGTACATGCACTTACAAATGCAAACACTTGTCGGGTGCGACAACGACATTTGTGTCATGCACATTACATATCACCATGAATGTTGGAGTGAGAGTAATAATTCTAGGGCCATTACTCACTGCAAATGCTAAATTGATAAGCAGTAAAGGCATTTGAAATGTCTCTTTTGGTTACTGTAGTCTTTTGTCATTTCACTGGTGCATGCAACCCCATCTTTAAATTGTACCCAAGAATTGGGTATTATACTCTCTTTGTGTGCACTATAATTAATTTTAGTGTATTGTATTCCCAAAAATTGGCTTGGTAAACATTTGCGCAAATATTGTGCAACATAAAAAATTGCAACTAGCATTTTTTTTTTTGTACAGGGCCTCTGCTTTCAGTAAATATATAATTGTTTGAGGTATTTTATGTTGTTTAATAGCCCAAAAATGTAATTTTATAATTTGTGTGCAACAAATTAAGACATTGCTCCAGATGAGAAGTGGTTAAAGGTGCAGGGACACACTAGTAGCACAGCACAGCACAATAGCAGATGAAGACAAGCGTGTCCCCATGCCAAATACAGCAAACTAAAGAAAAATAACAACTGCTAGAATCAATGTATAACTAACTTTTTAAAGTAAGGTGCACATGGAAGGGCTTTTCACAAAACAAACCCAATCCAGAAGTGTATCAGCATGCTTACCTTCTAACCAGCAAAAAAAAAAAAACAACAAATAAAGACACTGTTTTATGACACAGCTTTATATCAGGTATTTGTCATGGGGCAACACTTCAATGCTAATTTTAACAGCTGTGATCCTGTAAATTAAGATTTTTTTGCATGTATTATAGGAATGTCCTAAATTTGCATAAATGGAATCACATCTATCACAAATATTGAACCACCTACTTCTACAGGATCCAAAGCTCTGACGGTTAGGGTTATTGAATGAAGCACTGGGATCTTTATAGTCATATTTTCATACGAGAATCTTTGTTTATAGCCAGGGAAGCCATAGCCATACTGTGCATTCAAACATAGCTTCCCACTCTCCCACTATGAAAAGTTATACTAAATTAGATAATTTTTGCTTTCCTCTTTAGTTTTAATTGCTGAGCTTCATACTGCTTGTCGTGTCAAAATTAAGAAAGCTAAATCAAGGAGCAAATATATATCTTTCAACACATTTTTACAATAATTTAAGAGATAACATTCAAATTCTTGGTTAAGTCAGACTGTGACTAGTCCTGTTTAGGCAAGAATCAGTTATGACTGATATTTAATAAATCTGTGCCTGGGGATGCAGAATCTAGTAACTGGTGAAGTTTCTAACTGTGTTTTAAATATCCATCAGCAAAAACATTTTATTAGGTCAAGCTAGAGTAAAGAGAAGAAAGTTTGCTTTTGAGTGCACCATATGATTCAGTTAACAGAGGGGAACATATTGTATAGTATAGAAACTGCTGAAACAAGAAACAGGTCTTTTGAAGCTGCAGGTGGCTTTAGCTAAGATTTGTATGTGTAGTGCTCTCTGCTGAAAAATTGTTAGTTCAAGTAGTACTGTTGTAGCAGAAAGGGCAAAATCAATAGAGATAGTTAAAGCCTGGTTGGCATGATTTTCTTTATGTACTGGAACTATGATGCTCTATAACAGAAACAGTTTAGATAATGTCATAAGCAGGAAGAAACTGTTATCCCAACTAACTTTTTATGGGCAGCTATTAGTCCTCCAGTCACACAGCCTGCTGCCATGCATGGGTTACTGCTACTAGGTGTGTGACTGTGCCAGCACCAAGTGTTTTATACAAATTATATGTTACTGCTTGAGCAAAACATTCTCATCAGCCCTAGTGAGATTTGGCTTTGTAAATACTGGATATGTCTCTGTTTAAGCATCTCCAGTGGTCTTATTCCTGAGTTTGTCTGCCACCAGCTTTAACCTCTGCCCTGACTAGGAATATCATTTGACAAACCTGTGCCTTTTGGTGCCAATAAGTCAGAGACTGAATGCACAAGCGTATAAGGGTTGTCTGCTCCTGGGACATTTTCCACTTATACATGTAAAATCCACCTTTATCAACTGAAAAAAAATCATTATGCAGGGCTACCAGGTAGTGAAGAAGTTTGCTTCCTTTCCTCATTAGGGTGATGTTGTTTGGTGGTAGGCATAAAATTCACATAATGACTTAATGTTCTGGCACCTGATGTAGCGGACGCAGAGTGCAGAGCCAGGGCTAAAACTCTATATAAAATCTAACCTCAGCAACCCGAACTAACCAGCGGACTCCTCACACCGCCGTCTGCATCCCCAGGAGCATGGACAAGTTCCTCTCTAAGTTCCGCAACGGTCCTCACAGCAAAGGCACTCCTGTCCGGGGTAAGCGACCACAGACCCAGCCCAAGATGGCCACCACTCCCGACCTGCGGGATGTCAGCGCCTCCTCGGAGGAAGATATGCCTGCACTGTCAGACCACAGCATGATAGCAGCTGAAGTGGCCAAATTACTCCACCCCACCATCCAGGACGCCGTAAACAAGGCCGTATACAAGGGTATACAATCCCTGCACCATGATCTCCTGAACCAAGCCCAAAGGTACACTGAGGCAGAGACCGCATAGCATCCCTTGAGGAAGGAGCAGATTCTACAACATCCCACATACAGTCTACCAACAAGCAGGTCCAATTGCTACTAGACCAGGTAGATGACGTAATAACATACGGATAGTAGGCCTACCAGAGTCCTATCGACCATCGCTGCTGGCGTCTATCTGCGCCACAATATTCTGGATCTCCTAGGCCTAGACCCAGTGTGCAAGGTGGAACGAGCACACCGCATGGGGCCTCCTAACCCAGAAAGGAAGGGTCCGCGTCCGGTCATAGCCCGATAACTGGACTATACGGACCGCTTGGCAGTTATGCAGGCCTTTCGCGCCAAAAAGAACTTTATCTTGATGGTCATCGCCTTCTCATCTTTGCGGATTACTCGGTGGAAGTCAACAGGAAACGCAAAGCGTTTAATAAAGTCTGCTTTCTCCTCTATCAAAAAAGGATCAGATTTACTCTGGCCTATCTGGCGACTCTCCGCTTCCAAACAGAAGATGGATCTCCTCACTCGTTCCAGGACCCAGAGGCGGCGTTCAAGTTCATGGAGTGGTTGGAACCCCCCGTTGCTTCTATGGCAACCGGACGATGTCCCCTTCCACAACGTACCACCACCCCAGCCAGGAAAACAGCGGTGCGCTTACCAATGATACCCACCGATTCACCCTGAACCTGGGTCAAGTCTCGGTCCACCGAAAGGTACATCAGACTTCTATCCTCATGGGGGCGCCTATGGAGGGCGTAAGATGACTATCTAGAAGTGGAGTCTCTTGCACCTACATTGTTCAAGGCCCACAGAGTAATATAAACCTTGACATTTTCATAATCTTCGTGATCCAAGCGATACACTTAAACGGGAAGGCTTTCTTTTAACCCCTGAGGAAGGAAGAGGTAACAGTAACATTTAGCGATTGTCCGCGATACCGCAGGTAGCCGTTATTACTGTTGTTATTTTTGCTACTACATGCAATGAAACGTGACACAAACCTACCAGCTACAGGCTTTGATTATCTAGTATTACTTTTTCGTTGGGACTGAGGCTGAGGGATGTACATAAGCTACGATTACATTACATGGGTTCCAGCCCCTGGCTTAGCGGAAGCACACGTGCTCACTCTGTTGAGCTATAGAGGGAAAAAAGTGAAGTCACGAAATGAGTACTACTGTTCTATTATTTTTTCTGTTTTCTTTTATTTTGTTTTGTTCTTTTTCAGATCAAAGTTATGGTCCTGTTGACCGACGAACACTGACCAGCATATTTAGTGCATGTGCCCATACAGCACATTGTTACTTGACACTAACTGTTCTTAATATCCTATACAGCCTCTATGATTGTTTAACCTTTGTTTCACAATGGTGGCATGGGTCAATACTATTAGTAGGCACAACCCATCCATCCTCGTAAGCACAATAACATCTGTCTTCATGTCAATGTTTACATTATTAATAATGGGTATGTTTTTCTGTGATCTCTCCCAACCGCCCGCAACCTAGCATGAGGGTGGTCTCCTGGAAAACTAATGGTCTGCGATCCCCAGCCAAGCGCATAATGGTCCTCTGCCATCTAAAAAAGATGAAAGCAGATATAGTGTTCCTGCAGGAAACCCATCTATCTCAGGAGGACGTCAGCAGACTACGCAAACTGTGGGTGGGCGAGATTATCAGCTCCCCTGCTGTGGGCAGAAGGGCCGGGGTAGCTATACTATTCAAAAAATCTTTAACTTACAAAGTGGAACATATTGACGCAGACCAAGATGGGCGTAAATTATTGGTTAAAATCAAGATACACAACAAAATGTTCTCGTTGTATAACGTGTATTTTCCAAACTCCCCTACAGTCACCTTCTTCCAGGAGATCACTTCATGGATACTATAAGATGATAACCCAAACAAACTAATAGTGGGTCGGTCATGATTCTGAATGAAGATAGGTTGGGCAAAGCAAAACTCAACCCAGGGTCAAGAACCTCCTCCCATACTCCTTTACATGACCTGTCCACCAACGCTAACCTCGTGGATGTCTGGAGGGTCAGGAATCCCCTGGAACGTGAGTACACGCATTTTTCTTCCGTTCACGGCTCCTTCGCCAGGTTGGACTACTTTCTGGCGACTGAGACAGTGGACTCTCTAGTCTCTGGCACAACGCTTTACCCCATAGCCATATCAGATCACGCACCGATATTGATCCAGATACAATCTTCCCTCCCAAGAGGTGACTTTTATATATGGCATTTCCCCTCACATCTCTATACAGACATCTCTTTTAAAACAATGCTGGTGGAAGCATGGCGAAAATATGAGTCTTATAATAAGGCTCACATGGATACATCTAATCTCTATTGGGAAACCGCTAAAGCGGTATTGAGAGGGAGAATCATGTCGTATGTTGCTGCTAAAAAGAGGAAAGCCAAAGCTCAATTTCTTAAAGCCAGTACTTCTCTTCGCCAAGCCCAAATGCAATATGCAGCAAATGATTCAGCAGAGCATAGGGAAAAGTGGACTAAGGCAAAGTTAGACTTTGAATGGTGGAATACTCAACAACACTTATATTATCATACTCACTCTAAATTGACATACCACAAGTTTGGAAATAAATCTGGTAAAATGATGGCAAACCTGGCCAGACAACGCACTCTTAGAACACACATATCATCCCTGGGTTCGGAGGGAGGGACCTCTGATCCGAAACACATCAACCAAATCTTTGAACAATTCTATAGCAAATTATATTCGGCAGCCCCTGTGAATACAGGACTAGGCAACCTCTTCTTGAAGTCACTGTCACTACCAAAAGTAACCAGCAAAGAACTATCCCATTTAAACAAGGACATTTCCATGGAGGAGATCCTGAATGTTCTCAGAGTCTCCTCCAATGGCAAATCGCCGGGTCCAGATGGCTACTCAAATGAATTTTATAAACTCCAAGAAGAGGTCTCTCCTGCCCTGCACAGAGTCTTCAACTCCATGTGGCAGGGAGGAGAATATCTGAAGACGGGCTCAGAGGGCCTTGGAACCGCTGTCACTATACTTCACGAGCACTCCAGACATCTACGGGGTCCCTTTCCAAAAATTGCAAATCAAAATAATGTTGTTCGCTGATGACATCATACTATTTTCCAATAATCCTTCTTGCGACATCCCTGTCATCCAAGCCACGTTCCATCCAAAAAGTTTTCAGGCCTGACCATCAATGCCTCCAAATCAACTATCCTCCCATTGACCTCCCCAGCTTCTACCTCACTAGGCTCCTCTAGCATATTTAACATTGCCAAGGGCTCTATCGTATATCTAGGTATCCACATAGGCAATGCCCCGTCCTCCCTTTACAATTTAAACTATAACCCCTCCCTCTTTGTCAAGATAAGAAAGGAGTTGGCCGCGTGGAGGTTCCTCCCTCTCTCGCTCTTTGGCAGAATACACTTAGTAAAAATGATCTACTTTGCTAGGCTATTGTACACGATGCAAACACTGCACCTTTTCCTGAAGCATAAGGACGTCACATCTTTAAACAAAGCTTTTTCTACCTTCATTTGGCAGGGAAAAAAGGTGAGGATTGCCTTATGAAAACTGTTTCTGCCCAGGGGCGAGGGAGGCATGGCCTTCCCTTATGTTAGATTATACAACTTGAGTTGTCTTCTTAGACACTCAGCGGACTGGATAGAATCATCATCCCACTATTCCAACTTCCAGCTGGAAACGGAAATGGCTCATTCGTGGAGGCTTTCCTCCCCCCTACATTGCCCCTTCTCCACTGTACCATCTACCCTTCGCACAAACATCATTATTAGAGCCACTGTTGTGGCATGGAGGAAAGCACACAAGATCACGAAACTGAACCCTTATTTCTCTCAACATCTCCAAATTAGAGGTAACCCTGCATTCCCACAGGGAGAGGATTATGAAACCTTTGGCAAATGGGAAACCAAGGGGATTTCCAAATTCACACATTTTCTATCCAAAGATACTGAAAAATTGCTAACCTTCCCCAAATTTAGAGCCACCTACCACGTCCCTCCACAAGAATATCAGAATAAAGGAATAATGTCACCAGCACACCAGTTTTTGTTAGTCAATGATCCATTTTAATGGCACATTGCCATCCAATACACAAGCGCTTTCGGGGCCGCAGGGGGTCCCCTTCATCAGGCTCAGAATGAACTAATACGCTCTCCCATGCTCGACTGACATCAGCTCAGTCATAAAATGCTATGGGGTCTATTCACGAAACTGCCGAGGGATCTGGCCGTAGCTTCGGCCGATCCTTCGGCTTGCTTCGGCCCCAGGACCCCTTCGGTTCAGTAGAACCGAAGGGGTGCTGTACGGGCTATTCACAATAGCCCGTACAGCTCCCGATCATGGCCTAGCTGCTCAGTCGAGCCGATCGCATATGTATCGAATGTGTTTCCGAATCCTCGTGTAGGAAAATTTGAGGTTAAAAAAGGGAGGGAGGACAATACCGCGGGTTCTAAAGGTATAGTGATAGAGTGTAAGGTGAAATATCGACTCTTGATCACTGGGTCTTATTTTCGTCTCCCCATACTCTTGATTGATTGGAGCACCATGAATCACACTGGCAGTAACAGGATGACCTATGGTACTTTCACATAGGAAAGTTTCCTTTCTCTAAACTATTAGCTCCTCTCCCGTCCACACAAAGGGGAAAGACAAATGGAACAAAGGTGGGGGTCATAGAGAAAATTTAATTTCCCAATCTTATGAAGTGAAATATGAGAAATCTATAACAACGCTTGCTACAACTGACTATTGTGACTATTGTCACAGACGATTGTGACATATAATGTTGGGATAATATCTGAATGTATTTGATGTTTTGAGATGAAACTTACTGTCAAACCAATGCCAATGTTTTTTTTCTTTTAAATGATAATAAAAACTGTTTTGAAAAAAAAAAATTCACATAATATATACAAAGAAGGTTACCAGGCATGAACAGATGGTTTACGTTTAATATACATTCACTGAACAACTGTCAACTGTTGCTGATTTCCTGGGATTATCACAGTTTTTAGAAGATTGTATTTTGTTGTTACGGGACATTTTCTAGGGTGTTTCCCTATCCAATATTAGAGTTTCATTGCCTTCATGGTAATATTCTGACCTTCTCTGCTTCCTCACCTGAACACAACTGACAGCATTAAAATTAGCCAGTAAATTGGGAAAGTAAAAGTACTTCAATGTTTAATAATAAAATGGGTCTGTATTGTAGGGAAGGAATGGGTCTTTGCCGTCTTTGGGCATTACCGTGATATAAGTTTCCCACCTTTGTTTCAGGGGACATGAAGCCTGACTTCATTTCATAGCACTAGCCTTGGGAAATTGCTACAAAGCATTAAGTGATGGTTTGTGGGAGGTAATGATGAGAGTCAGGCATCAAGCACATGTTGAGCATCATTGCTGGAAGTATCAAGCATTTCTCTGAACTCTGTCAAAGGTAGGTACAGCATTCCTTCTGCTCCTGCTGTTGACCAGTTTTTTGCCTACTATGGGTGAAGAATGTGTGCACTTTAACAGATTATAGATAGTATTCTGATAAGCCATCACATGTTTTAGAGATGCTTGCTTTTTATATTTTTTTTTACACTTTACTTTTTATGACAGTTCCCTGAAAGTAATACCTATGACCCTTTTACTTCGGAAGGTGACATGAAAAGATAAGACATTTCTTAGACACTGTATATGTTCGCTCTTCATTTTTTACTTGCATACATGGATGTGACTTTTAATGGCATTTCCACCTCTGACTATCAGTGCTGAACTGTACTTTTCAGCCTCATTATGCTAATAGCTGTTAACATGTTTCGTGGCAGATTGGCAGAGGGACCCATACATACATTCTGTGGTAATGGGATAGAATAAAATGCTTTACAAGAGGCTGGGGGAAATATTTAGGCAGATTGGATATGTTTGCTTACATTTTTGAGGGATGATTTTGCAGTTTGTATGCTATAAACTGAACTTATTGCATTTCCTGAGGAAGGCAGTGAAATGTAGTGAAAGACATTAGCATAATAATTGGTAAGCTGTTTCTTTTCCTTTCTTTACCTTTTTATTTTTTTGCAGATGAATAGTTTAAAGACAGATAGATGTTCTGAGCCTGTGAAGGTTATGGTGAGGGTGAAAACATTTCACGGTGTCAATGAACATACTTAATTTTTCTGAAAGTACCGTTCTAAATCACACATGGGGTATGGCATTAGCATAACAAAGAGATAATGCATCCATTTAGGCTTTAATGGGCGACACTGCCCCGCATTTGTTCATTAAATGGAGCCACGCACGAAAGGGTCAGGTCACCCACTTTCCCTAGTCCACTGTGAAAAATATCTATGATTCATCTGAGAGGGAAGTTGTTGTTTAATGGCTCATAATATCTCTGTTACCTGGGTAAAGGAAGTGAGCAGAGTTTAGAGAAAAGCTTACTTAGTGGTCCTTAGAAATCAAAAAGGAATATAGAATGCAATATTTTCTAGTCACTGTTATTTCTCTGTGTTTTGCTTTAGAGTGAGAGGGCACATTGAAATAGGTGTAGTTCTGTGGCTGAACTAAAGACTAACTTTGGAAAGTTTTTGATTAGAACTAAGCTTTATCAGAAACCTGTAAAGCTGTTGTTTTTAAATGTGCAGCACAATGGCTTGCAGCACTGGGGGTCCCCGGTTTTAATCCCAATCAGGAATTATCTATATTGTGTTTGCATGTTTACCCTGGGTTTCCTCCCACATTTCAAAAGACATGCTGGAAGGTTAATTGGCTCCTATCTAAATTGGCCCTGAATGCGTGTGTAATAGGGACCTTAGACCGTAAGCTCCTTGAGAGCAGGGACTGATGTGAATGTGCAGTATGTAAAGTGCTGCATACATTGTTGGCACACATAAATACCTGTAATAAATAAAAAATGCCTGCATATGGGTTTTTATATTGTAAGTCTAAGATGTGCAGCCTTTAAATTTTGACACCCCCCCACCCCCACACTTTTTTTAAAGGATTGCACTACTCATGCACCTCTGACTGCCCTCATGAAAGGAGCTCAGATGCCCAAATGTCAATATAGTAACTACTTTCCTGATGATGATTTTAGGGTACGATGTGATAATGCCATCATTATGTGTTTTCTCAGATCTTGAAAAATACTCTAAGAAGTAAAACAATCTGTGTTGCTTGCTAATCATTTGCTACATTGACATAAGAGCTCCTTTTGTGGTCCTTGCATGGAAAAATTACATCCTAACAAGCTCTGAAGAATTAGTGGAATTTGTAAAAACATTCCATTGATTATTTTGTGCTACAAAAAAATAGTTTGATTACACCTTGCTTTTGTTACAGTGTGATATGCAATGTCAGCACTCTCCTTCCTTTTTAAGCTAGCCATACACAGTTTGAATTCCTGCTGGCCATATTTGATCTGTGGGTGGCCCGGTCAGTACTACTTGGCTCAACAAATGTCAATTTAAATATCATCTGATCTGGGTGGAAATGTATTGGCCTAACAATGACTGCATCCTATCAGATACAGTTACTATTGGGGTATTCAGGCAGTCATGGGTGCTGCATGTGTCTGAATACAATGGCCGGCAGTGGAGATGCCTTAGTCCACACTGTTTATTGTGGGGGATTCAAGTGATTTTCTTTTTTTAGCGACGGGGCGATGAGAGCAAATTTACACATCTATAGTTAGCTTTAGTCCTGGGCAGCAACCATAGTACAGCCTGTCTGGAGTTTCATGAGATATCAGTGTTAGTGGGAACATTAGTTAGTTCTCTCTATGTACCATGTAGATATTTAAATATGGCTGCATGATAGTACAATTTACACAAGAAATACAAAGATTATATGGAAAAAACTTTTTTACTACCTTAGTGCAATCACTACTGCTGTACTAAAAGCAATTTGTACACTTAATTTACCTGATTTACCAATTAAACTTCCTTTAGTAATTTCTGTGCAGTATGCATAGCATGGCATCCTGATTGAAAATGGTGTAGACAGGACAATTAATGTAGACGGTAGGGAGCTGGAAAAATTGTGGGTTTAAAGAGCAGAAGTCCAACTGGTAATATTCATTGGCCAAATTAAGTAGGTAGGATCATGAAAAAAACTTGCATGGTCCAAAGCATTGTATATAGACAAGGATTTAGTGTAAAGCTGGTGCACTGGTATGCAGTGTTCCAAAGGGTGACCTCATCTACGTGATGATGTGTCTTCCAAACCAATGGGAACACATAGAGCAGTTCACTGTGTGGAGCTTAGAATTCCCAGTGGTCTTTAAAATGGTTCAGAGGACGACATTTCAAAAACACTGGCTACCAGCAGCAAGGTTTCAACAGTAATGTAATACAGAACATTACATCAACACTTGAATGAAAACAAAAACTGAAGGCCTGGGAAAGTAGACTATGGCCATCATATGAATTCTGAGTTTTAGTTATGACCACAGCAGACCTTAAAGGCAGAAAACAATGATTTTTGTGTATCTTGGGATGCATACACTCTAAATTTGGCTTTTGGCATTTCCTATTGGCTTTTGGCATTTCCATTTTCCAGAAATGCTATTACCTTTGTACTATACCAGGGGTCGGCAACCCACGGCTCCGGAGCTGCATGTGGCTCTTTCATCCCTCTGCTGCAGCTCCCTGTCTAGGGGCGGAATTACTGCCGGGGCCTGAGGCTGTGGGGGGGCCCAGTGAGGTCCGGTCCTGGGCACCCCCCACTGGTGGAATATGTGGCAGTGCGGGGTCCCAGGGCCTCGCACTGCCGACGGGCTTCTCAGCAAGGGGGCTGGTCCTGTGACTCACTTCCCTTACTACTGTACGCATCCCTAGTAACAGGCGGCGGGAGAGGAGAAGTGTGTGTCACATGCCTTGCCCCCTGCAGTGCACACCATCTGGCTGGGATGCTGGCTGTGAGGCTTGGCAGGTGAGTCCAAATGAGGAGTGGGGGGGTGCTTTTAATTAGAATAGTGGATTATAATGGGGAACATTACACTGTAATGTTGCCTATTATAATCTATTTATCTGATTAAATGATTAGACAGCGCCGCTGTTCTATCAAAGTTTATGAGTAAGTTGGAATGTGTGACCAGTTACGTAGTCACACATTTCAATGTAATCCCGCCCAGTTTTTTGGCAGTGGAATGTGTAACCACCAATAGGTCAAGCATTCCAATGCTTTCTCAGCTGTTCCAGGGCAGATCAGTTCTCCTGCACATATGATTTGCAATGCCGGTCTGCCTTGGAACAGCTGATAAAGCGTTGGAATGCTTGACCTATTAGCGGTTACACATTCCACCGCCAAAAAACTGGGCAGGAGGGGGCCTTTTACATGAATATCAGCTGTACCAGGGTGGCTTGGCATATGTGACAGGGGAGGGGGTGGAGGAGGCAAGGCCCCAGCAGCAGCAGGTAAGAGGAGTTGGGAGGAGGTACAGGAGAAAGGGACCGCGGTGACCAGCCCACCTAAGGCCCTGCAGAGCCCACCATAGAGAGTCTCAGATGGGCTGTGCAGGATCTATGGTGTGCTCTGCAGGGTCACTCTCAGGTGGGCTCTGCGGGGTCTCAGGTAAGCCCTGAGTCCAGTGCGTTACTAAGCCCTGAGTCCAGTGCATTACTAAGCCCAGAGTCCAGTGCGCTACTAAGCCCACATATACCTATATACATCCTATACATAGCATAAAGGTAAAAAACAATATATGTTGTGTTTTCTTCTGGCTCCTGGTGTTTTCTTTTCTGTGGAAAATGGGTCCAAATGGCTCTTTGAGTGTTTAAGGTTTCTGACCCCTTTACTATACCATACTTCATATTAACTGGCAAATTTATGAAAAGCCACGTAGGTATAAGCCCAGAGTACCATTTTAAGGATGGTGGCTGCTTTTTCTACGGATTTCAGCCCTATATAAACCATCAGGCATGGCATACAATAAAACATTCTTTAGGTGAAATGCATTATACATTTAATAATACATTCACTATACAGTCACAAAGATTTGTGGTCATAGGAAAGGCACCATTAAAGTGCCTGAGGGGATGTCTAATTGAAATTCGGCTTTGCTGCCAGACTGATGCTTTATTCACGCAGTGCAGATCTGGGCATGGGCTCATTCTTAAATTCATAACAGTTTAATTTTCTAAAATGCTATCTAGGGACTTAAGTGAACCTTGCATAAAGCAAAACACCTGTTTGAAAAGATTCAGATGGAAGAAGCCATTCCCTGACTCATTTTCTGCTTACTAATTTGGGGCCTTTAAATGCATCTTAAGCCCTAACATTTTTGAGTTCTGGGCAAAGTTGTGAGATTTTAAAACTGTTAGGTTGTCACTGCGGTCTCTGTCCCCAGGTAAGATTGATTCTTTCTTTTGGTCCTGGTTACTACTGTTATCAGGACTTTCAGCTGTCATTGGAATGGAGAAGAGGGAACATGTTTTAAAGCGCCAGCTGTCTATTTAAAAAATTTGAACACTTCTTGTTGTATAGAACAGAAAGTAAAGGGAAAACTCCCCTAACCTTTTACTTGTTTATTTAAAATGAAAAAGTTGTTTTCCATGAAGTCCATGAGCCATGGAATGGTTGCATCCATCAGAAGCTTCCCACGAGTATTTGCTTTATGGTAGAGAACTATAATAGGTGAGCTATGCCCTATAAGATACCACTAACCACCCCGGGGATAAAGATCTGAGTAGGTCCTGAAAGGGAATCATTTGAGCTTAGATCAACAGACAACCCCTCCATTATTTATTTATTTTTTAGGAAACTGCTTATTTTTAACCATTCTGGGACTGTAGGACTGAAGACCACATTGAAAAAAAAATGATTACTGCAGCTTACCATGAAGCCCAACCCCAGTCAAAAACTTTTCCTTTTTAGTCTTGGATAGATTTTGAATGTCCTTTGTGTCCTCATTGTAGAGATTCCCCCTAACTTCCTTTGTGTAACATTAGTCACTTGGACAGAAAATAAGGTGACATTTGCCCAGACAGCAAAACAGACAGCAATAAAAACCTGAAAGATATTCCAACCCATTCTCACACTATTAAAAATGTATTTGTACTGCTGCCTGCATCTCACTGGGGAAAATAAAAGTGTATTTCCACTTTTGCAGCCAAATTGGGATAACAGCTATATAATATTTGTTAAATGCTGCCATTTACCAAGCATAACTTAAAAAAAATCAAAAACTGTTGTTATTTTACCTGCTTTTTTAAAAAATCCAGAAAACAAGTGTAGCGCCCACCTTTTGTAATGTGACTACTAAGCATTTAGTGATAGCCAGGGCTGTAGACAGCCTGGCTGGATTTGTAGTAGCAATTACATGGTTAATCCCAGGTGTCTAACATTGTCTGTACCCCAGGGGTGGAGTTAAACTCTGGCATATTGTGGGACAGCCAATGGTGGATACTGTAATATGTGTACAGTACAGCATCCAACCACTGGGCTTCTCTCAGCCAGTGGTGCCTGCTGGGAGAGTGTACATATATGGGTGGGAGCTGCCATGTGCTCTCTCTCTCGCCAGGACCAGCCATGGATTAGGGCTTGGTCCTGTTCAGCCTGCCCCCCAGGTTAGGCCGAGGCCCGGGGGTGGGCATTGGCTGATGCAAGGGAAAAGGTTTCCCTGAGGCCTCCAACATGGAGGAGGTCTGAGAGATGGAAAGAGGAAAAGAACCAGGACCAGTGCAGGCTCTTGAAGTATCCTGGAACTATGTGGGCTTCAGAGCATGGTCGGTGTTTCTTTCTTGAACAGAGGATCTGCATCCATCTGGACTGTCTGGTACATCAGTGGCTATCTGATGTGGTCAAGTGGATCTGCCTTGCTACTTTTACAAGATCCGGTGAGTCTGGAGCTTCTGATGGTTACCCCCAAAACACCTAGAACCCCTACACCCTCTCTCTCAAAGAAGATGTTCAATAAACTGTTCAATTAGCATTCTACTACTGAAGTGGATGTCAATTTATGGGCACCAGAAGAGGGTGGTTAGTGCTAATGGGCGAAGCTCGAAATCAACCCCTAGACCGACTAGATGTGGACCGTGCAAACAGCGGCTCCCTGTAGGGAGTTATCGCTACACAAGTTTTTCTATTCTCTGTAATTTCAAGGAGGGGGCTAACTGGGGAGTTAATGTTTACATAATTAACCCTGCCTGTACTGTGCTGGCAGATCTTCATTTTCAGTTGTAAGCTAGATTTAAACACTGTCTGTCCTAACAAAGGGTTATAGATCGAAAAGCATTGTATGTTAGAGACAGCTCATGTTCACACAGTCTAAGGACAGGCTCACTTTGAAATTGTTCACATAAGCTGATAGTCTGCCCAAAGGCCTGCTCCACTAAAACATCTGAAAAATAAAAAATATTTTTAAAAATTATGGTGTATGAATAGGAACACATTACACAATATGTATTTATCGTACATACATATACAGCACATTATGTATATACAAAAATATACTCTAGTAGGGTTTTCTTAGATTTGACTGCAAAATTGATGTCCCTTCCTTTCTGCTTGACACCTGTAAAATCAACAGGAAGTAAAGGGAAATCTAGCAAACAATCATAATAAATTCACATGTCTGTTTATGTGTGCCTGAACCATCAGAACATTATTTAAGATGGAATGTGTCTTATAACCGTACACTAATCCATACTTTATGCAGCTTTTGTGCAACAGCATTATTTTTTTGTTTCAATCAATGCAATGAGCATGCTAGGTGAACTAAAAAAAATAACCAAAGCATTTTGAGCTTGGCCATTTTTCTCATAGGAATTGCACAGCACGTCGTTCTTGCTTGTTCAATGCTGAAATAAAATGGTTAATTATGACTTTTATTTATAATTGTCAAACACACACATGCATTGCCAGATGCTCATACAATATAATTTACACCCAGATAAAAGAAAACATACATAATTAGACTTATTTGAGTTGCACTTAAGAACTGGAGCAAAGCATTTCTCCTTTGCAAGACAGGACCTGTTATTTTTTTATCTTCACATCTGCTCTCCAAATTGATTCAAATTAAAATGGAATTTGCATACCGAATATGCAGTTCTACCAGATTCTATAGCATAAACCTTCTCCATCAGTTTCTACTTAATTAGTTGTGCTGTAAATGTTTGCAAATCTGTTTCTACCGTGGTAATCTCTGTTGTCAAAACTCCTGGCATTTAGTATAAAGCTTGCAGTAAATAAAAGCAGCACTTCTAATTATCAGGGAATTCAGAAACTCATTTTCTTAACACTTGTTTGAAATGGAGAAGAAATATAGCTCTGGTGTGGTAATAGTGACACTTTTCTGTTCCCAATTTATAATCTACCTGTAAAATGTATGTTTAAAGTTGAACTCTGGGATGAGCAAATATTGTCTAAATGAAAGAGCCATGTGTATGCTTTCTTGAATCTTGTTGTGCTTTGTGTATTTCTTTCAGATTTGTGCAGTAATCCAGTGTAAAACTGTGCCTTTGTTCAGGAGCTTCCTGCAATAAAAACAGTCACTACTGCTCTCTCTCTCCTTGTGCAGGGTGACTGGTCTTGTATCCGCCCCCTCCTGTAGTTTTCTGTAGACAGCCTGTCGTGGGAGGAGCCTGCTGTCTGCACAGAATATATGCAGTACAGTGATGATGTCAAGGAAACTTTTACAAATGTATCTGAGTTTACGATGGTATTTAGTCCACACAAAGTGGATTTATAGCCTTTGTGGCTGTTGAGGATGTATGTAGAGTTCAACTTTCAGTGTTTCAGTTTAAAATGTATTATTTTTTATTTAATTATTATAGATATTTATATAGTGCCGACAATGTATGCAGTGATACACATTCACATCATTCTCTGACCTCAAGGAGCTTACAATCTAAGGTCCCTATCTCACATGCACACATAGAGAGCTGATTTAGACAGGAGTCAATTCATCTTCCCGCATGCCTTTGGAGAGTGGAAGGAAACCGGAATACCTAGAGGAAACCCACGCAATCACAGGGAGAACATGCAAAAATCCTTCCAGATAGTATGCATGTATATTTAAATTGTTTAAGGTTAATGTTTTTGCTATCTATGTCAAGATAATGTTTTTACATCTCCTGTTTTATAGACACAACAGGAGGTGAAAGGAAATCTCTCTAAAATAAGGGGTAATCCCCAGTTTGCACAGGGACAAGTGTCTCAATTGGAAGATTTTCCCTTACCTCCTGTTGTTGTGACAGCTCTAAAATGTTGGGTTTTGCTCATTTTCTGTCCCAGTGACAATGGACATCATTACAAACAGAGAGGATGAATATCTCCAGAGGGGGTGCAGACAGCTCTAAAAATTGGTCAGAGGTTCTAACCCTTTACCACTCTATCCAAAATTGTATTAATTGTAGTTTCTTAGTACTCATAACTATAGCTCTACTTTTTCACATTTATGTACAATAATGAAGGTTGTTTTTTCAACCTTTGCAACCCTATAATTTTTTTTCAGTGATTTGCCTATCACTAGGCATCCTTCTTTTCAAAACTTGGTGTCAGAACAGTCAATGTCATTAAGGAAAAGCAATAAAACAGGCATCAGAAAAGTGTGTAGTGAGAGTGTATCACTAGAGAAAATGAATGCCCTGAGTAACTGGTAACTGGTAACTGTGATTTACACTCAGGCTTCAAACAGACATATTAAAGGTGATATTATGTGGGGGAAATACAGGCTCTGCCATCACTTTCTGAAAAATGCTAGTTTCCTTACTGCTGTGTTGATGCCCTGGATCCACAGTGAAGTAGCAAGTATGCTTCTTTTTTTTCTTCCTTCCCCCATATGGTACTCCTGGAACTAGCATTTGCAGCATCCTGGGCTCTGTGACACCAGTGTCCCCTCTCCCCACTGGTAATATATCTTAGACTTTTTTTTGCTTACTTTTTTAAATGTTTTTTCATCAGTCACATGACTCAATAACTCAGTCCTCTTCCTATGTGGTCCTGTCTTGGTGGCGGATTGCGCCCAATAATGCATGAAAGCATGATGACATTAGCGCCACCCTCTGCATTAATACACTGGGAACACAGTGGGCTGTGCTTAGGGGGCAGGGTCATGACACCATGAACTCACAGGACAACTTGTGTCAAAAAAGAGGTACTGCAGGGAACAGTTCCTGAGTATTGCAGTCAGAGCTACTTTTTTAACCACAGCTAAACTCAATGGTCCACAAAAAGATATTGGCAGAAAAGACAAAGATTCAGCATATTTTAAATGAAATTATGTTATGTATAGCAATAGCCCATTTTTTCAAATTGTTCCAGGTTGGTGATTGCTGCAGTGAACATTTTTCCTGCTTTCCGCTGTTCTAGTCCCTAGAAAGAAGGAAACAAGGTGCTTGATGCAAGTTCTTAGAGGATATGGTGAATTCTTACATGAAAAATTGAGAGTTTTACCCCTTGTACGGCGCTTGTCAGAGGTACAAGGAAAATGCGGAGGAGGGAGGCAGTACTTGATGGATACACCGGTTAACGCTTGTAGGTATACGTACGGGGGGGGGGGGAACGGGGTGGTGGCGTAGGTGTGCGGCTTCCGTTCTGTCTGGGCCGGGGGTGTCCAACACATGTGCTGTAGGGAAACAAAAATTGGAGACGGAAGCGCCACTACCTAGCGCAATAAATGTGGTAGAGTGGGGTGTAAGCGTAAGTGTTGTACTCACCTGAGGCTGGGTGAGTATTCGCTTGTAATCGTCGGGTTGCAGTGAAGCGGTTTTCAGGGTGGCGTGGCATTTCAACGCAGTAGGCAGATGGGGATACAAACGCGAGGGGGTGAGGTATGCAATGGTGGGTGAAGAAGGGGTGAGCTTCTGTAACTCACTGTGGGGATAGTGGAGGGTGGCTCTCAGCGATGACGGTGCGGCCCGTGTGGTGCCTGGGCGGTGGGCCGTGGGATGGTCCTCAGGAGTGCTGACACAGGTGTCCTCTAATGGCAGGTGCTGTGGAGCGGTAGAGCGACGGGTTGTCCTGGATGGGGGAGCTAGAGAGCGGTTGAAGGTGCTGGAGTGTTCAGCCACAGTGGAGAAGGATTCATGCTGGGGACTTCGGGCAGTCCAACGGAGCTGTGACCTGCAGGCGTTTGCTGGAGAAGCCTGTAGTGCGGATGTTGCGGCGTGAGCCATGAAGAGCGGGTCACAGGAAGAAGTTCCGGGGGTTGGAGCCTGGTGTCAAGGAGCGAGCGGTGTCCATGGACGGGTGGAGTGTAGGAGACACTCTGAAGAACCGTGGAGACCGGGCTGACGGCGACGCGTTTCAAAGGTTAAACCTTCTTTTTCAAGCCGATGTGAGGGAAGGAAGCTGGCGGGAAGCTGAGGTTTTGAACACAGGGGTGTGGGAGTGGTCAGAGGCTGTGGGTGGAGTTGCGGGGGTGTGATTGGGCCAAGAGGAAGTGGGTGGGGCTAAAAACTCTTGAAGTGGAGCTATGAGTTGCCAGCAGTAGGTTTGAAATGTGTTTTGGTGATGATTTTCTCCTTAAACACCAGAAAAATACAGCCCACCTGAAAGTGTTTGCAATTGAACAAATACCCGAGAAATTACCACCAGCGGAAAGATTCCACCGCCTCTGAAAGCAAGAAACTTACTGGATCTTCAAATTAAACACATTGTCCCCCCACGGTTTGAACGAGGAATTAGAATTAAACACCATCATCTAAACTCCTCCCTCTCTTTCACCTTCATCCAACGGTCTTCCTTCCCCCCCCTCTGACCACTCCCACACCCCTGTGTTCAAAACCTCAGCTTCCCGCCAGCTTCCTTCCCACACAGCGGCTTGAAAAAGAAGGTTTAACCTTTGAAACGCGTCGACGTCAGCCCGGTCTCCACGGTTCTTCAGAGTGTCTCCTACACTCCACCCGTCCACGGACACCGCTCGCTCCTTGACACCAGGCTCCAACCCCCGGAACTTCTTCCAGTGACCCGCTCTTCATGGCTCACGCCGCAACATCCGCACTACAGGCTTCTCCAGCAAACGCCTGCAGGTCACAGCTCCGTCGGGCTGCCCGAAAGCCTCAGCGTGAATCCTTCTCCACTGCGGCTGAACACTCCGGCACCTCCAACTGCTCTCTAGCTCCCCCATCCAGGACAACCCGTTGCTCTACCCCTCCACAGCACCTGCCATTAGAGGACACCTGTGCCAGCACTCCTGAGGACCACCCCACGCCCAGGCACCACACGGGCAGCGCCGTCATCGCTGAGAGCCACCCTCCACTATCCCCACAGTGAGTTACAGAAGCCCACCCCTTCTTCACCCACCATTGCATACCTCACCCCCTCACGTATGTATCCCCATCTGCCCACTGGGTTGAAACGCCACGCCACCCTGAAAAAGAGGGACCACTACCACCACCACCCCACCCCATCCGCTTCACTGCAACCCGACGATTACAAGCGAATACTCACCCAGCCTCAGGTGAGTACAACACTTATGCTTACACCCCACTCTACCACATTTATTGCTCTAGGTAGATGCGCTTCCGTCTCCAATTTTTGTTTCCCTGGTGAATTCTTACAGAGTGCAATAGTTATGGTTCAGCAGCTCTCCAAAAAACAGGGGCTTTCTTTAAGAAGGGGTGGTCACCCAAAGTTGAGAATCAATGTACATATAGTCTAATGAAAGTGACAACCAACATACAATTTTTCAACTCACTGTTTCTTGGTCTCAAAACAACAAGGGATGGCATGGGGATGTTCTGTGCATGTCTCCAGGGCAGTAATATAAGCTGGATACTGTTTCTTTATACCCACAGAGTAATGCACAAGCAACTTGATGGACAGTGTATTGGAACAGTACAGCAATATTTATAATTTCAGCTATAAGCATCTTGGAGAGAAGTACAGATATGGAAGACAATCAGGTGCCCACTGTTGGTGCAAGACCAAGGTTTCACAATATTATTTACATTTTTATGTTAGTTAATAAATATTGCAATTTACTAGCATGGCAAGGGTTAACAAACTGAAGATGCTTTTTTTTTTATTTCATTGTCTGGAATATAAACTGATCAGCTCCTTCTATTATCTGCTCTGTCAGTGATGGCTACATAATTGTATTTTCAAACAGTGAAGAAAAGAATAACAAAACAATAATTATGGATATGAGGGCTTAGAGTGTTCTCGGCTGAGCAGATTACAAAACGATTGTGCAAAAACCCTTGAAAAAGATGTTGTGTACACTGCAGGAACCCAAATAACAGAAATAATCAAATTTTGACTAAAGAAGACATAATTTCAGGTGAAAAATAATATTCTACCATTGCCAGCACCTTTGTTTATTTTAACGTGTAATTGTATTTCGTGGATTGATTTGGAAAAAGGTGAAACTGTCCAATGGGCATGTTGACTTCCCAGAATTAACTTTAAAGGAAATGTATTTTTACGAAAAGAGCTTACTTTAAACTATTATTGCTATGAACCTGGAAATAATATGTAATGAACCTGAAATTAATATTTGACAAAACTTTTTTTCTGGTTCATATTTTCATTATTGTACTTTTTACTGATAAGATTATTAAATGCTCCCTGGTACATGCATGGTTAATTGTGTACCATGAAATGAGATTATCAATATTGCTTACAGGGTTTCTATAGGTATGACCAAATTTTACTCTTACAACCCCTTCTCCCCCTCTAGATCATGAGCCAGCATTATTTGTATTTATTTGTTTTTTGCTTTGTTCTTGTGGGGAGGAACAGCTTGTATTACTACCTGTGATTTTATCACCAGGCTTGTAAAATTTTAGCAGGGACAACTGCTGGAAACTTACAGGGTTATTCACAAAAGAGTGCAGAGATTGGATGAGGCAGGAGAAGTGAACAATCTAGGCCAAAATAGTTGATTTGGAAAAATTCTCCAATTCAGCTCCCTTTCCAGTTCAGCTATGTTGTCCTAGATTGTTCACTTCTCCTGCCTTCTCCAGACTTTTCACCCTTTTGTGAATAACCCTGTTAGTTCCTATTAAGGTAGGTAGTCCCCCAGAACTACATCTCCCACATGCCATTCACTATTCACAGTTGTGGGATGGCTCTTGGAATTTAAGTCAACAACATTGTTTTGCTGTAAATAAAATCAATGGAAACATGTGGAGAGGGGCAGGTAAGGACAGGGAAGAGATCAGGCAAGGCTCACAATGCTGCTTGGAATTGGGCTGAAGAAACTGTGTCGCCAACCACACAACAGAAACCTAGAAGCGTACTGGATTTCTTGCAAATCAACAGGTGTTCTCAGTACTTTGAGTATTTTTAATGTGATAAATCATGGGAAAAAGTGCATTTTTTACAGACAGGTACTGCATATGTTTTGAGCAAGTAACTACTTTCAAATACCTTGAAATATGGAGTAATGAAAACCTGGAGAACAATGTTGGTGTCAAAAGCTGCAAGCACCAAGGTCAAACAAAGTTTCTGAAGACACAAAATTACTGATGAGGAACAATCTCTATCTAAGCACATAGAAAATATTGCTATAAACACAAGTCTGGTCTGTTTTAAAGTATAGTGCACAAACATTTTCCCTCACAGTGGATCTTGAAAATTACCTGGACAGACATGGTCATGAATAAATAGCTGCTGCAAAGAGTCATTCAAGCAAAACTATGTTGGAAGGAATATTGAAGAGAAATTTCCAACTGTTTGACCATTTCACATGGGGGTTTGCAAGATTGTGGAAGAGAGCAAAGTACAGAAAGGGAAGAGGAGATAAAGAACATGGTGGAAGGATGACATGCAGGAAATGACAGGCAGCCATGGCATGAAGCATAACAATAACCTAGCAAAAGACATGGCCAAAATGGTGGAAGGTTCCAAGTTTAAAGTTCACCAAAGACCGGTAGTGGCCAAGGTAGTTGTTATGGCAGTTGTTATGGTAGTTGTTATGGTAAAGAAAGACTAGAACTGTATTGCCCGCTAATCTTCAATATAGAGGAGATAATGCGCACCAGAAAGAATACTCTTGTAGCTACTTAAAATGGATCTGCAGACCTCCCCCTCATCACATACTTACCTTCCTTTCACTCCCTTGCTCTTTTGCTCTTTCAGACACTAGGAAGGAAACAAAAATCCATGTGTAAGCTAGGATTTGATTGAGTTATAGCTAACACAGGGCTATCAACTACCAGTGTGATTGGTCCATTGCTGTCACATGTAGTGAGTCACATGATCCACCATAACAGAAAGTACCAAGTATATCTTAGCTTAGATATATTACCTACTGAACATAGAAAAGGTGGGTAGATGCTGCTGGGGATGTCCTGGAAGAACTACATAGCCAATATTACTATGTAACTCTAGCAGTGTAGTATTCTCCTTCATATAGACCCTCCAGACCAGACATTAATTAACATACCCTGAGTATACTAAATTATTAATGTAAGTTCATTCTTTAAAAAGGCTAAGCACATGAATCCAGGGGATGACTACAATTCCTAATTGATTTCCCTTTTTCCCTGTACTTAAATCATTGTAGATAAGGGTGCAGAGTCAGAATAAAGGCTTTTTAAGCCTTAAACTGGTTGATGCATGGATTGTTACTAAGGGAGGGCAGCACAGAGAAAAGATCAGTGTGTCTTTGAACAAGATTTTAATAGTAGACCCATGATGAAACATACTGACCTATGAACCTTGTGGATAGATAAGGCTTTTATGATCTCTGCTGTTTATTGCACTACATGCAAATTTTCCCTTAAATATGGATGATGAAATAAGAGATTGGTTTATTATCACTGAATTTTTTCTAAATATTATGACGGAATTACTTTTCTTGAATAATAATTACATTTTGCTGTATATATATATATATAT
>NW_017306994.1:1189192-1193485 GCF_000935625.1 Nanorana parkeri
ATATATATATATATAGATCTATACGCTTACAAATAAATGAAAGGTCTATCATTTTTATCATAGGATCATAGGTGTATTTTAAATGATAGAGACAGAATATCAACCAAAAATCTAGAAAAAACATATGATACAGATGTTATAAATTGAGTTGCAGTACAGTGATTAAAATAAGTATTTGATCCCCAAGCAAAACATGACTTAGTAATGGGGTGAAAATGATGCTGCACTGCTCCTGAATTTAGGGCAGTGTGCCAGCTTCATGTAAACTGTGCCTGCTTGCACTGTAGTTGTTGCCGGGGGCATAGATATCAGCATTATCACTGTTGATTCATAAGTCTTTAGCCTGTTATTCAGGCCCTGGCTACACCTAGTCCTGCCCACTGCTTTCTGAATTGATAGCACTGCCTCTGTTGCTGAAGCCCTCTTACTGTGAGCTGCAGTGTCTGGAAGGAGGAGTATGTTAGACCGAAATGAAGAAGTATTTGGCTCATCCAGGGAAGATAAAGAAAGTTTGTTTTTACTATGAGGTTTGTGCACCACATATTATTATTCATATGGGATTGTTTAGACTGTCATGGATTAGTTTGACTAAAAAAATGAAAATGCACCTCTTTACAAATATCTCAGCTGCAGGACATCTTCTTTGTACTGGAAGATAAAAAAAAATAGATATCAAAGATAAAAAATGACAAGCAGATCATCAATTAATGATAAGCAGGTGAGGTTATCATAGAAGTGGCAATTTTCTACAAGTGCACAAAGCACAAAAAGGACCTCTATTTGTGTGCTAACTCCAACAACTGGTTTTAATTCACTCATCTTTGCTTGCTAAGAGGACTGAGTGCTTGAGAATTCGTTTTGTGCATGTGTAGAGAATTGTTCCTCCCATGTGTATCTTTCTTGCTTCTTATAAATTGATGAGCTGTAATAAAATCATAGAAATGCTTCACTAAACAGTGACAGCATGCACTAAGCATGTTTCTGCCTTTCATGCGATTTTCTCAAGCACAGGTTAAATGCTTTGCCACAAAATTAGTGGAACATTATCAACTCTGGCTGAACATAGTTTTACACTATACAGTCTTGTGAGCCAGTAATTGTTCAGTACATTGGATTACAATGCAATTTAATGAAACAATCATCTTCTATTAGTGTAATGTTGTCGTATGGGCATTAAATTAACTTGAGGGGTTACCTTGTGTCCTATTAACACCAAGCACAATTAGGTGTTAGCATTAATCAGCTCTAAATGCTTTTGGACTACTAATAGATTTGATCATTCGCCTGTTATTTTAATTATGTCAGCGTGGCTTTATTATCTAATTGTATTTAATTAGTTTACCACCAGCAGAGAGAATATTAATTCATCTGTACCTGCAGCCAGGAAGAACCAAATAGTTGTCTCTGCTGCAGTAACCTGGACCTTCTGTTCTAACCCCTTTAAAAAAAGTAAACTTAGGAATAGAAAAAAAAATAGAATTTTTGTGACACATTTTCAGTACTTATATTTCCTTGGTTTAATATATAGCTTAGATTTAAAGAGAACCACCAGTTCTCTAGTTCGCTATGAGTAAAAAGTATGAGTGAATTCAAAATTTAACAACCACAGTGAAGGTTTAGTTGATATGTTGTAATCAGATTCGGTTGCTGAAAAAATAGTAAAATGACACATTCTTTTTCTATAAATGGTATGAAATTAAAGTATCTAACACTATTATTATGGTGCTCTTATGTCATCAGCTTTGCAGCTGTCTGAGAGAGCATACACAAGTTTCTCATTCTTAAGGTAGAATTTATAATACTTTCTCATTCTTGAAGTAGAACTGTAGCCAGAATATTACTATTATTATTATATATGGATATACAGTATGTTATTATATATTCCTAACCAGCAGTAAATGAACTGTAAAACAATCTCTTACTGCAAAAGGGAGTAAAGGCTGGTCCAAAGGCTGTTTTTGTATTATATGTGCTTCTTCCTGGGTACCCTAAGCTTGGCTGCTAGTGCTACAAGTGTCCCACTCTTCAACTTTAAGATCCCTGGTAGAATTTTAAACATAGAAAACCGGCGCACAGATCTAAGTGCAGTATAAAGTGACTGTTTAATAAGGTTAAAAGTAATGCACTTATGGGATATTAAAAAACATCTCGCCTGTCACACATCAGATGAAAGTCCCATCTCAGCTGTTGGTCCAAGATTGCTATCAAGATATGGAGAGAGCAGAGTCCAGTTCAGTCCAGAAAGATTCCAGAATGCCTGTGCTGGAAGACACAGGTCTGATCAGGTCTGATCATCTGATTCGTGACAGGCGAGATTTTTTTTAATACCCTGTAAGTGCATTACTTTTAACCTTATTAAACAGTCACTTTATACTGCACTTAGATCTGTGCACCGGTTTTCTATGTTTTCTTCACAGTGCTGTTACATGAATGTTTCCCTATCCAACCAACCATGCTGCAGGATCAGTGCACACATATTCTCTGGATTAATTACCAGTATAACTGGAGTTCCTTTGATTCTATCAATATATAGTCAATAAACAATCGATCTAGTTGCGCAAGTTGATGACTTCTGTTTTAGGTAGAATTTTAAAATAAGAGACTGATATTGTTGTTTGGCCCCGTCATCTTGTCAGGCCTGGCTACCAGGAGCTTCCTAAACCTTTTTTTCACTATTTGCTGCTCTGTAATAGACTTTTTTAAAGCCTTTTGATTCCTTTAAGAGGGCTTCCAGTTCAGAAATTTGAATTCTGGAGGATTGCAGATTGAAAAAAACATAAATATCTCTGTTGCCAATAAGGTATACACTTAATTCTTTACTTTGTCTTTATGTATCCCATGCTATTCAAGTTTCATGATGGATTAGATTAAAAAAAATAAAAATAAAGGTAAACTGAGTAATCTTTGTACAGAAAGACCCTACTCACCTCTTGAACCACAGTTTTTTTTTCCATGTAGCAGAAGTTAATTGCTCCTAAACACATTTGTGTAACAGGAGCAGTTTCTGTTCAGCAGTTCAGGAAATGAGAGGCACCTAAATGCAACTAATCCTAATGCCCATGTGACCTTTTCATTATACAGAGTTAGTGGACAGTAGTAGCAGTTTGCTGATGGATTTAGCTTGTTGATTGGAAAATCTCTGTAATGCTACTGGTGGAGGCAGGCATGTGTTGTCTAATGGGAGTTCATGTTTACTGCCAAAGTCACTGCTCACAATTACCCTTATGTATGAAAGTGCTTGGACTTGTGACCAAAACCTCAGCACATTGGGCACTTTCCAATGAAAAACACAAAATAAGTGTTGATTTAGCATAGCTAAAACCAAGCCTTTTTTGCAACACATCATATCATATAAACCTGAAACTGTAGTTTTAGCTGAAATACTTTAAGAATATTACTTGACATTGTGATGTCATTGATTACTGGAACCTCCAAGACTACATTTTCTAAATTCAGCTGCTAAGATTCCCAGAAGAATTCCAACTTCTTTAATAGATATGTTCTCTAAGATATTAGAAACCCATTTTGAAAATTGATGTAACTGTACTAGTACTACTTACCTGGAATTAATATGAGTACATTTTAATTCTGAATTGTATAATACAGTGCAATTTGTCAGGGTCATCACACGGTACTTTTAGTTTGGAAAATTTGTAACTACTGAACTAGACTTACTTGCTTACATTTCAAAGGGAGTTTTGTAATAACTTCAGAGATACTATTGCAGGCCATACATGTATTACTAGTTCTCCATTATGACTAACTTACCCCAAAAGATTTTAAAAAACTACCCTTCCAGTGCTCCCCCCCTACACTTCAAGGGTTAAATGCTCCCTTCATCTATGTGACCATTGCCATCAAGCCTCCTCTCTGTGCTACTCCCAGCTGTTGTCACAAGCCTGCCTTATCCACATACAATGCAGCACTGAACATCAGGGAGAAGAGGAGAGCACTGGAGCCTTCCAGTGTGGGGGTAGGGAAAATAATACATCCTCTTCACATGCCCATTAGTCTTAATGTGCTTAATTTAACCCTGGAAGAGTGTGGGGTGGGGGGCACTGTAAGGGTTTTTTCTCCATCCAGGGTTATGCTTTATGCTTTAAGAACTGTTCAAAAAACACTGATTTTTTATTGAGTTTAGCAGTTCAAGTTAAAATGTATAAGTTCAAGATAAAACTCACATTTGAGTGAGTCAGAGCACTGAATCCTCCCTCTCACTCCTTCTTCCTCTATATAGCTCTGTCCACGGTTACACGGAGTGAAAACCTGTCTAATAAGAGATACTACTCCAAT
>NW_017306994.1:1193529-1207302 GCF_000935625.1 Nanorana parkeri
ATCAGTTAAAAACTGTATACATTTAAGGAATACAATAATGATAGTCCCAAACAATTATAGCTGCCATTTAACCCTGCAGTGTTGTTTACGTGAGTTGGTTTCTATGGTTAAAGTGTTCATATTTTTTATGTCACAGTTCTAAGAGTTACTCTATTCTCTGAAAACAAAATTGTCTGTTTGCCATTGTATAGGGACTGAAGAAAATGTTTCCTAACAAATGATTATCATGTGCAATATGATGGTGACCTAAAAAATGTTCTTGAGGTCCTGACCTAATGTGATTGATTTACTAAAGGCTTGATTTACTGTTTCCTTTACAAGGGGATTTTTACTTGCATGGAGAATTTTTTTTAGTTTAGTTTAAAGGAGAACTATGAGATGAGTGATTTCCACTCACCTCATAGTTCTAGCCGACCTGTAACAATGAGACTGTCACAGGTCGGCTCAGTAGATCGGGAGGTGAGCGAACACATACCAGGTTAGCTCACCTCTCGATCCTGTCACGGCTCTCTGCCGTGACAGGGGGAGGGCTGGATTCCCCTCTCCCCGCTCTGATCTGCCAGCGCTGACTGGCGGAACGGACGGGGAAGGGGGCGGGTACAGCTGGCTCTGCCTATAAATAGGCAGAGCCAGCTGTCACTCACGCAGCTGGGCGGATCCTGTCATCTACGTCGGGATCCGCTCTGGCTGCAGCATCTCAGTATACCGCGAGCTGTAGCTCGCGGTATACTGAGCTTAGGGTAACGGGAGGACGCTAGTTTGTGTCCTCCCGTTACCCTAAGGAGAACTATGGGGGAAAACACTGACCCCATAGTTCTCCTTTAATTTTCCTTTTTGTTTATTGAATGTGGTCAATTAATTTTGCAAAAAAATACCCAACTGCATGCAAGGAAAACAAAAAAAAAAAATTATTTTTGATTGTTCATGATTGGATGATGGTAGTCAGTAGAACTTCACCACATTCACTAAGCTAAGAGAAAATTACCATGCAAAGTGAAAGTTCCCTTAGAAAGTTTACAACCTATGTTTCTTTATTAAATTAACCCCAATGTTTTCACATCTAGAGTCTAAGCTTAAATATAGTTGCACCTAATAAGCTGACATACACATTACAAACGTTGACTGCATATATCCTGATTTATGTTCCCCTTTTGTAGCAGTATATTTCTCTTCAGATATTGTATTGGCAATTAAGTTTTATTTGCTTTCAAACTATAGTAGGCTCCAACTTTATGTTTAAAAGGTAAACTCATGCAATACATCATTGTTGTGAGGAATTCAGCTGCCTATATCTCTTCAGGTTAGGACTTTAGTAATAGGGTTGAGTTTAATGCTATCCCAACTTTTTTTTTGTTTGCACACAAGCAACTATTATTATTATTATTATTATTATACAGGATTTATATACCGCCAATAGTTTGCACAGCTCTTTACAATATAAGGAAGACATTATAATCACAATTCAATTCAAGGCAAGATGGTAAGGAGGGCCCTGCCCCTATGTTCCTTTTTTGTTAGCATATTCCATGCACACATATACAGTATTAGAAGGCAAGATAGCAATGTTATACTTCTTGTTCTTTTTCTTAGTTACATGCACTAATTCATAAGTGTAGTATACAATAGCAAGCAATCAGAATTCCTCGTGTACAGGTCTGATTTGGTTTACTGATTGTTCTGAATGAATTAGATGTTAAGAATATGCATTCTTAATTTCTTGAAGAACTGAAGTGGATATTTTAAACAATGTGAAATCTAAGCTTTTTTAGGACAGAAGAGACTTTTTATGCAACTTCTATAATAAATAATAATAATAATAAATAACATTAGTGTATAGTCTCAGCACAATCATGGGCGGGGACATAGTAACTTCCGTGCACATGCTTAGGTGTTATATCATTCCAACCCAGCCAATAAAAATGACTGAAGACTCTGAATATCACTGGAAAAGGGCACTTTGCAAGGTAAGTCTGCCATGGAGTGCAAATATGCTAAGCAATCATTCACAGTATGTCAAAAGCTCCTGGAACACTCCAAAATTTGTAAGCACTTAAGTTACATAGCTAGGTAAAAATACTCATATCCATAAAGTTTCATGTTTATTTTTTCCTGCTGTTCCTTTTTTTTCTTTTTTCTTTAAACATAAATTCACAATATTTTTACTTTATTTAAAATAGGACTACATTATTATTACTAGTAAGTTATTCACTATATTCACTAAATACTAGTAAGCTATTCACTATAGCCCGTACAGCTCCCGAAGTTGGCCGAGCGGCTCAGTCAAGCCAAAGGCATATAGCGCTGTCATTAAACACTGAGAGCGGACTCTCCGTGTTCTCAGTGTGTAATGACAGATGGCGTTTCTGGTTACCTGGTAACCAGGAAAGCCATCTGTCATTACTCTCCTGGACGCTCTGGGAGTCTAATACGACTCCCGGCCACCCGGGAGAGAAACACTTTCTCCCAGAAAGGTTCACTCTGCTTGATTGAGCAGAGTAAACCTTTCCCTGATTGTTTTTTTTTTTATTCTGACATCTGAGCCGTTGGCTGCCGCCAGAATAAAAAACATTAAAAAAAATCACCATAGGAATGCATAGCTAGATTCCTATTGGCTATTTCACTTAGCAATAGCCAATAGCAAACTAGCTATTGCACCCGCCCACTGCTGCTGTCAATCAGCAGCAGTGATTGACAGCATCAGAGGGCGGGTGCAATAGCTAGTTTGCTATTGGCTATTGCTAAGTGAAATAGCCAATAGGAATCTAGCTATGCATTCCTATGGTGATATTTTTTTTTTATTCTGACGGCAGCAGAACCGCCCGGCCAATAGAAAACAGTTGGGCGGAGCTAGCTGTCACTGCTAGCTCCGCCCACTCATTTTCTCTTTTATTTTTTACTACTTTTTTAACTGTTTTGCTATTCTGCTCAATACCACAGAGGTACCGAGCAGAATAGCCGAGCGGCATTCGGCTATTCACTCACTGCTGTTCGGCATCTATGAGAATAGGCCGAACAGCAGCGAGTAGCCTGCCGGAGGTTCGGCTTAGCCGATCCAGATGTTGGATCGGCTGAGTCGAACTCCTCCTGCACTTCGGGTCGGCCGAACATGCTAAGCTTAGCTCAGCTCAGACCTGAAACCAGCCATAGCCACCCAATGTACGGCTGATTTCAGCCTATATACCAGCCTGAAGTGATTAGCCGAACAGCGTTCGGCCCACTTTGCTTCGGGTCGGTTAGTCACTCGGCTGCCTACGGCAGCTTAGTGAATAGAGCCCTGAGTTTTCTCTTCAGACTAAATCATTTGATGGGAACTACATGTTCATATCTCTTTTTTTTTTTTTGCATGTCAATTTTTTTATTTGGCAAAATTACATAACATATGGTAATTGACAGTAGATTACAATAAGTTTTATGGTTATACAGTAGAAATAAGCAGTGATGGCATTAATGACATTAATGACAGCCTACCAAGTGTAGGCTTAGATATCACTTAAAAGAGAACAAAGTATGGAATAAACCATAGGTAATAGTAAAAACATCTAACAAACAATATTTATCATGACTAATATCAGATCTATGTGTACATAAATTCACAAATTTCACCAAGCAAGTGATCTGCAGTTGATAAGCAAAAAGTTGTTAGTTAGTGATAAGGGTAAAGGTGAGGATGTTCAGGGGATAAGAGTTACAATATCAATTCATCTTGTCTCAGGGGACCGAATATGCTCGTAAGTGATTGATGATATGGAGGGTGTCAAAGCACGTCAAGAGCACCTAGCGTATTAGTGAGTTTGGCGTTGAGGAACCATGTGGAATTTTGGAAGATGCACATAACATCACGCAGTTGTTCTAGGGGTAGTTCCGAGGTCAAATAAGCTTACCACATGTCAAAAAATACTGTAGTACGACGCATATTAAATTTCGTATCTAATTTATCCAATAGCATCAGTCTGTGAAGCACCGTCTTGAATCCTGACATATTTGTTGGAGTGGCAGACAGCCAGTCAGTCAATAGAGCTTTTTTGACGCTGAGGATGCAAAGATGTTCCCAGCGGGACAACGGGGGTAATGAGGCAGAGCGTTCTGGGGACGGGCAATGAAACAGACAGATTTCAGGGGAGGATAATGTGTTGCCCCCAGATTGCAGATTCATATACGAAATCATATCTGCCCATAAGGTTTGAACATGGGGGCATAACCACATAAGGTGTGTTAAGTCTGGCAGAGGTGATTGGCATTTTGGGCAAGACGTCAACCACCCTGGTGGTCTATGTTGTGCAGCGATATTGAAGCCATAATAAGCCCGGTGTATCAGTTTAAATTGAACTTCCCTCCATGCTTCACTAACAATAGCCCGTCGTAATCGTGTCCAACCAGTCACAATAAGACTATGCACGGTCTCTGGGGGTAGCCGTAACAGTTCTGCCCATTTTGTTATGAATGCAGGAATCTCCTGGGAGAGAGAAGATACACCTGAATATAAATGGTGATATATAGAAGAGAGAGATAGCTTCTGAGTTAAAGATGAAAGTAAGCGGTGGAATAATATTAACTGGGATCTATCGATTGAGGGGGGGAGATTCTTTATTATGAAATTATTTAATTGACCATGTTGTAGAAAATGTTTAGGGGGTATACTATACTCATCAAGAAGAACCTTAAGAGATTTACAATGACCTTGGGGTGTGAGGAGATCTTGGAGAGTATGTATACCTTGACGCTTCCAGTGACGAAAAACTGCTGAATCATGTCCAGCAGGGAAAGCAGGGGTGGATGTAATAGGCATCAACGGTGATACTACACCTGGTAATTGTAGAATCTTCCTCACCTCTCGCCAAGTTATGATTGTGTCTCTTAAGAGAATATTGCTTTTAATGTGTGTAGGTAAACTAGGAAGTGGTGTGTGTAAAACGCCTGAAAGAGACCATGGGGATACCAGGTGTTGTTCTAAAGGGGTATTGGTGAAAAATGTTGTGTTCGCTATCCAGTCTCTGACATGCCGGAAGATACTAGCTAGGTTATACAACCTAATATTTGGGATGTTGACACCCAATTGTAGAGTGGGGCGTTGCAATTTAACCAACGATATTCTGGATCGTTTTCCTTTCCATATAAACCTGGAGAAAGCTCTGTTTAGTATCTGAATGTCTTTGTGTTTAATTAACAATGGAATATTCTGAATTGTGTGACGGTCATGCCATGTGGACGTGTCAATAATTTGATTTTTTGATAAGGGGAGTAGTTCACATTTGTCAAAATTAATTTTCAGCCCTGAGAATGAACCAAATAGGGTCAGGTGTTGTAGGATATAAGGGATTTGGGTGGTGGGATCGGATAAGAACAAGAGAATGTCATCTGCGAATAGTACTAATTTAACATCATGACGGGCCTAAACGTACACCCGTGAATTTTGTGGAAGAAGCTAGTGAGCGGGATAGAGGTTCAAGAGCAAGATTAAACAAAAGTGGGGAAAGAGGGCATCCCTGGCGGGTTCCCTTGTATAGATTAAATGGTAGAGAAAGGGCAGAGGAAGTATATATGCGAGCTGTGGGTGAAGCATACATAGTAGATATGAAATTTATAAAGGTGCCAGAGAATCCCATGCGTGTCATAACCATCCTGAGCCATCCCCAATTGACATTGTCAAAAGCTTTCTCCGCGTCCAACGCACGCCTTGATTTAGTAAGGAAATTGGGCGATACGATCCAGGAAGAAGCGGGTCCTTACCCGGTTTGGGTAGTAGTCTAATGTATGCTTCATTGAACGTGGGCGGATATTTATGGGTATGTAGTATAGAATTAAATAGGGATACGAGAGATGGAGAGACTTCAGCAGATAGCAATTTATAAAATTCCGTTGTGAAGCCGTCAGGGCCTGGAGCTTTAGATCTAGGGGAGTTATGAATCACATTCCTGATTTCCTCTAACGTGACATCACTATTTAAACTTATAAGGTCATCAGAAGACAATGAGGGCATAGATACCGAATCCAGGAATTTTTGACCAGCCGGAAGATCTCCCGGATCGGCAGCGTAAAGAGTTTTATAAAAGTTGCTAAACATATTGCCAATTTCTTTCAGGTCAGTTTGTATGTTGCCCTGTGGGTCAACTAAACGTATTATATGTGACACTGAGGATTGACCCCTGGCTAAGTTAGCCAGTAATTTTCCAGCTTTGTTACCATACTTAAAAAGCTCAACATCTTTACGAGACCGAATGAGAAGATCATATTGCTGTAACCAGTGATCACAGGATTGCTTGCTCTGGATCCAGTGATCTCTAGTTAATGGGGAGGGGGAGAGTTTATACTTCAAATAAGCTTCTCTAGCTGCCATACATGCCTCTGCATATCAACCTTTGTCAGTTTTTTCTGAGAAGTTACGTAGGCCAAAATTCTGCCCCGAAGGACCGCCTTCGCTGCTTCCCAAAAAAGTGCATAATCTTCCACATGTAACGCATTATCAGATATATACTCATACCACCACAACTATGGACTGGAAAGTGTCATCAGTATATAGGTATGCAGGAAATCGCCAGATTTGCGGAGGGGAGGGCAGTTCCAACCCCTGGATAGTGACTGAGACTGGTGCATGGTCCGATATCACCAGATCTTCTATGATGGCTGATCTAATTTTGGGCAGAAGATTGGAAGCTGAAAGAAACAAGTCAATGCGGGATAATGATTTGTGGACATGAGAGAATTGTGTGTATTCTCTGTCGATGGGGTGAAGGAAATGCCAGACATCTGTTAGGCCAGCTGCTTGGACCATAGATTTGAGGTGTTTGTCTTGTGGACTGGATATTGGTGTTGAAACTCTAGATTCCCAAGATCTGTCTTCCAAGGTGGAAGGTGTTGCATTAAAATCTCCCCCTATTAGGAGATAAGACTGTGGGTTGCGATTTTGTAACATAGCGGTCAGATTATCACAAAACTGTTTGTTATCTGCATTAGGTCCATATATGTTCCAAAGATCCAAGATGCACGTTCCCAGGGAGAGAGATATATGAGACCATCTACCACCGGAAAGATCATGTTGTTGGAGCAGTAGAGTGTGCGGGAGATGTTTGCCTATGAGGGTGATCACTCCGGCTGTTCTGCCAATTGCAGGCGCGCCCACAGCTGTGCCTACCCATGATTGTTTCATGCGTTGAATGTCAGCTGCTTGTAGATGTGTTTCTTGTAGTATTGCAATATCCGCCCTGAGCTTACGCAAATGGCGAATGATTCTACGCCGTTTGTACGGGGATCTTAATCCCTTGACATTCCACGTTACAATGTTTATGGGGGTTCCCATGAGGTGAGATGTGATATTGAATAAGATTGATGATGATAAAGTAGAAATTGAGAGTGACGATTGCCGGCAAGTGTCCCAGTGCTCCTTGCGCAACCGATTCGGGCATCCCCTGGTATTATATTTAGATTCATAAACAGGAATGAAAACCAGAGCAACTTTTGGGCTTCAGGAGGGCCCCGTGACATGTCTCCTTTTGGCGTGGCAGCAGCCCATTGCTCAAAAACATGCAGGTCCTTGCGTAGCTTGGATAAGCTGGAATCTTTGAGTGAAATATAAACGAATAAAAATAAAATCAACGAGAAAAAAACAAAAATCGGATAATTCAGCAGTGGTACATTTAGCATTGTAGAGAAAACTTGTACTGACTCCCTTTTTTCCAGATGTGCGTGCATATATAAACAGCTTCGCAAACAGTTGAATAGTGACTTTCGATTAACTGAAGCTAAATAAGTAACTATTCAATCAACGTAGCGAACCGAAGCCACGTCCCACCATTGCAGCTGGTTATTGAATAAACAAGTATAAAGAACATCAGATTATGCAATTCCATTTTGCAGTTATCAAACCCTGGCGACCGAGCCATCCCCCATCTCTATGTTTCATGAGACAAATGTAGACATCAGTAATCTGTTATACCCAGAGCTCACGCTTTTTTCTTCCTAGGTGGGTTTTTAGAGGGTGCCACCAGGATTGGGTCAATTGTGGAGGCGAGATATTTCTGGGCCTGTTCTGGAGAGGAGAATTGTATGGTCTTCCCTTCAGGAGATGCGATTCTTAATATCGCTGCGTATGCAAGTGAAAATTTGATCCTTTTAGCCACAAGCTGTTGGCAGATTTCATGAAAGGATTTTCTCTGTTTTGTCAGCTCTGCGGAATAATCAGCAAATAATAGGAGCTTATGCCCCCCTGCCACCAGGTTGCGATGCGCTCCATAAGCCTGGAATATCTGATATTTTTCTGAGTAATCCAGGTATCTTACTATCACAGGTCTGGGATTGGAGTTATCCCTGGGCGGGCCAATTCTATGAGCTCTCTCAACCGTTTATGGTTTGGATAATCCCAATGCTTGTGGAATGACAGAGGAACAAAAATGGTGAAGATCAATGGGTTTAATCAATTCAGGCAGACCAATTATGTGTAGATTATTTCTGCGTGAACGATTTTCTAAATCATCAACTTTGTCATTTAAATAATGAACAGATTAGGATAAATGATCGATTTTCTTTTGTGCAGAAAATGCCTCATCATCTAAATTAGTAACCCTGGATTCCAATGCTGTAATCTGTTTTCCCTGGGTTAATATTGAGGTGTTTAACTGGCCCAGATGTTGCTTTAAGGAATCTACAATTATAGTTGATAGTTCTGGCTTGAGGTGAGTGGCAACCGCTGCAGCCAATTGCTGATAGTCTATATGTCCCTGTGCTTGGATTTGTGCTCGTTTCTGAGGGAAGGCTGCAGGTCACGTTTTACTGTTTGTGGTCGCGAGAGAAACTGATCCATGACAGGTGAGTGAATCAGTGTCTATGTCAGCGGCAGTAGAGCCGCTCGGTCGGGTGAGAATGTGGATGTTTAGATGGTCGGCGGGACGGAGCTCCGTGTAGCACCGCTAAGGCATCTGGCGCCGGAACTGGAAGTTAATATCTCTTTTTATAATGAGTCAACAACATAAAATTTTAAATATACCTCACCCCCAGTTGGAAATCAGTTTTTCTAAACTCACCTGCTCATCAACTTCAACAACAATAAGACTTCTCTTGTATGGATAGGCATCAAACATAGAGCACATCAAGGAATCAGTCCACTCACCACAGTTCATTTTAGGGCTTCCTGCCCACTTTTATTGCTGAAAATGGAGATAAACAGAAATTCTACCCTCATAGAGGCATGCATCCAGCTCATCAACACAGGCAATTAATAACTGGCAGCCTCCTAGCTATCAGTCACAAAGCCCTGTTTGCTCTGTCAGCCAGAAAAAAAAAATGTTTATAGTCCCAGCAGTCACAAGGCTGGAATGGCAATCTCAGTCACCGTCAAACCTTCAGTCCGGTTTGAGCATCATCACCCATGCTGTCTTTTACATACTTTATTTTTGGCTGCATCAGTTAATTAGGATGGCACGAGCATTCATTCATATACAAAAAAAAACAAATAATGCATGTAAGTGTTCAGTATATTTGTAATGCATTTAGTTTAAGTATGTAAACTGAACTTGGCCAGCTAGTCAACCTAGTGCAATCCCCTGCAAAGCTCAGACTGTAGAAGGAAGCAGGAGCAGCACAAGGAACTGGTCAGTGGTGCTGCAGTGCTCATGTGCTAATGGCAAATAGTATGGTAGGAGGAGAAAGCAGAGTGACAGAGAGTCCCCAGTCTGCTACTTTTACTTCACTGTTCAGTCACCCGGTGACAAAAACAAGACCCACTTACATCACTTTACTACACTAGAAAAGTATGATCCAGACTGGTTGTGCTATGCTATCTGACAGAGCTGTGTAAATTTCAGGAATGAAAGGCCAGAAATTCATCTGCCATCAACTTTATTACATGTGTTTTTGTAAAGATGGCGTGCGACAGGAGATGTCTTTAACTAAAAAATATCCAAAAATATTATTAATTTGAGTATTAGTTTAGATTATCATGTATTTGTACTGTCATATATTGATGGTAAATAAAAAAAATATATATAAATGTATACATATATATTTATAGTTTATGTACACACAAGACATAATGCTTCGCCGATGAGGCTGTCATTTACATGTAATCATGTCTTCTCTTATAGCACCACTTATTTTCAATGACTTCTAAAATAGAATGAAGGACTACTATTACATGCAAAATGTAAATACCTATTCAGGAAATCAAACAGAAGCAATTTAAAGGATCTTTCTAAATGTTTTGTAGACTGTTTAACTTGTCAGCCTTGATCCAACAAAGACAGGTAATACTCCAGAGCTGCTGATCATATATTGCAGAAAAATGTCACTGGTTTAGCTGAGAAAAATGAATTCTGATAACTGTATCTTATCCCTTAGATAACTATATCTTACATAGCTATCTGTGCGTTTTTATATAGGCCAGGAGGTTTGTTTGTGATATCACAAACTTTACTTTTTGTGAATCCTACCCATGCATGACATTAAACTGTATTTCTGAAATTTAAAGGGAACTGGAAAGGATACATTCTTATTTACATTTAAATTTCTGGATTTCTTAGTTTTGATAAGAATGGCGCTTTATCTTTCTGTAAATAGGGGATTGATGTGTGATTTGGCTGGACTGAAAATTACATTAGGGCTCAGTCACACTATAAGCTGTACTGGCCCACGTTGATCAACACTGGCTCAACACAAGCACACTAAAAATATAACATTTTCTCCATGAGCCCTGTGCACACCATGAGCCCTGTGTGTGTTGAGGAAAAACACGATGCAATACAATGTACAAAAATGTGTATCAATACATGTCAATGTAATGTGCCTATCACAATACCAATATGAGCTGTACAGAATATACATTTTAAAATGCACTTACAGTGCTGCACAATATGCAGCAAAACATTAAAAACTGCATGTCATTGCGCTTTAACAGATGTCAATTTGCATGTGTTTTTTTGTGCGTCTTAATGTGCATTGGGTGAACGAGTGGGTATTTAGACACTATCTAGTTACTGAAACCAGTGGAAATTTACTTTGTCCATTTATGCTATATATAATGTATTTCTATTCAAAGAAGAGTTTCAGGCAAACAGCTAAATATACATTTAAATACATGTATCTTCAATGTTTACCTCTTTAGGAGTTTGTAATTTTATTCAGTTGATCTGTTGATTTATACCTATCTTCCACATTGCACAGTCACAAAGATAACACACTTCCTTGTTTAACAGTGTAGCTCCTTATGTCCTTGACCCAAGAAGCAGTAAATCTGAACTCACATTGCAGAGTCATCTTCCAGAAAGTCCTGGAGCAAAAGCCAAAAGAATAGGCGAAAGGACGGCATGACAGGGTGGGCAGGCAGTCAGGTAGAGAAAGGGTTAAGTTAGCCTAAGGAAGGTGCTCGGGTGTCACTTACCGTGATTGGCTGGGTACCTTAACAAGGCCAGGAAGAAAGTAAACAGGGAAGTGAGGAGGTTCGTCAGTCGTAATGGGGGCCCGGCGGTGCGACATCAGGAGCTGGAACTGGACACGTGGCTATACCTGCGTGGTGATGGCGTGCATCTCAATGCAGTTGGGACGGATATGTGGTTCCTGGGCTTGCAGGATGGCATCCAGAGGGCACTACCGGCGTGGAGGTGCGCCCAAGGGTGAGGGCTCCCCCTTGTTGCTGTGGCGGGTTCAGCAGAGAGAGAGGTCAGAAATAGGTGTAGGAGGTCTCTGCTGAAACTTCCCAATGTTGTCCCTGAGTCGGTGGGTTGCGGCTAGGGGCCAGTGGTTTAAGGGGGTAAGCAGAGATCTTCGGTGGTTGAGTAAGTGGTGCCTGCGCAGACCTCACGCCAAAGAATAGGTTACAGAGAAATTGTTGTTTATGGTGATAATTAATGTTTGAACTGAAATTATATATTTAAAGATATTTTATAATAAACGGCTGCTACAGCCATTTTATATCCAACCTGGTGTGGTCCATTATTTAAGGTGGGCATGGGTCATGGAGGGGTTAAGGGTTGTAGTCAGCAGTGGGTGGTTGGGTCATAGGACGGCTGTGCCTTACCCTGTCAAGAAAGTCCTGGAGCAAAAGGCAAAAGAATAGGCGAAAGGACGGCATGACAGGGTGGGCAGGCAGTCAGGTAGAGAAAGGGTTAAGTTAGCCTAAGGAAGGTGCTCGGGTGTCAACAGTGCTGATCAAGAAGTGAGAACATGTTTGTGGGTGCAGTGTTCATTGAGGTGTGCTAGACCACAGGAGAGCTAACCACTGCTTGTGTGTAAAAGAAGAAGCAGTCCAACTTTCCCAGTTCTGCAGCATTAGCTGATAAAAAAAATATAAAGATGTGTATCACTGTATGTGAGGCCTGACTGCATTACAGTAACGAATAAAAATAATTGAATTTGGCTTTATTGGTTAACTTCAACCAACACTTCCTGTCTCTCAATAAAGACATCACACTCACATGCATTCCCTATTTATTTATATTACTAAATGACGGAATCAGCACAACTTAACCCCTTCATGACTGAGCTTGTTTTTAGTTTCTGTTCGTAAATGACTGACACACTTTTGACATTTTTGCTGTGTGATTCTTCCACGTCAGTAATATACTTTCTTACAAAGTGCACCCACACATATTATATATTGTTTTTTAGAGGACAGATAGGGCTACATATTTATATCACATATGTGCGTCTAACGCCTCACTTAGGACAAATAAAATATAAAAAAAGAGGAAAAAACCGTTTAAAAAAAACACTTTTTTCCCAGTTTTGATTTGTAGTATTTTTTTTACAAAACCAGCACAGCTAAAAAAATGCAATAAATACATTCATTTATTTGTCCCTTATTTTATTTTATTTTTTACACATTTTTTTATTTTTTTTACACTTTTCACAATTTTTTTTTTTTTTACACTTTTCACTTTTTTTTTTAACTTAAAAATGTTATTTTATTTATTTAATTATATCAAGCAGATTTTGTGAATTAATCTCACTGTTACTGCATGATAAATTAATACATTTTTGGTTATTATCAGGCTGCTTCAAACTTCAGAACAGCCGATAATAAGTTAGTGACACTGATCCTGCAGCAGTTCAGGATTCAGCTGTTACTAAATGTTTTCTGATTGTTGCAACAACGATCAGCAAACAAACATTCTTCTTCCAGGAATAGATACATTGTAGGAATAGACACATTTTGTATCTATTCATGAAAGAAAAAAAAAAAGCCAGTATAGCTTGAGAGAGATATCTCTCGATCTATACGAGCTGTCAGAATGCCGGCAAAAGCCGGCATCTGTGTCCGCTTTGCTTTGACTCTCAGACACCCGATATTAAGGTATCGGGTGTCTGAAAAAGGTTAACCCTTTCATTAATGAATGCCTCTGTAGTAAGGGCATACATTAATGAATGTTAAAAGCTGATTCTCAGCGATTAACAGCCCTCTAAAGCAGCAAATAACTCGTCACGTACAGTGTACGTGACAAGTCATTTGGTCCCTTTGTGGCTGGACGTACAGTGTACGTCTCAAGTCACGAAGGGGTTAAAGAACAACTCTGGGCAAATAACAAAGTAACCCTTGCATTGGGGCTACACCCATACTACAAGGGTTAAGTGCTAGTGTTGCTCAAGGGTTTAAATTAAAGAAAATATACTCACCTAAGCCTTGATCTAGCCTAGCTGCTAAACTGGCCATACCATACGAAATGAAAGTAGGAAGAAACTTTGTTGATTTGCTCTGTGATGACCATTGGCATTTTTGTGTACCTGTGATTTGTTCTGAGTCTGCTTTCCAATAGTTTGTTTATTAACCCAGAAAGGAACAATTTGCATATC
>NW_017306994.1:1207341-1240687 GCF_000935625.1 Nanorana parkeri
TTTCGGAGGAACATTTGGATATTCCAGAATAGGAATTTTGAGGATGTTTTGCAAAATAGAAATAGAAACAGATTTGATTATTCCTAATTATAACATATAGTCATGAGAAATGTGAATTGTATCTAAGAAATCTCGAATGACCAACATCCAGACACCTAACATAAAAACTGGGACACATCTATCTCAGAAGAAGATAAGCTTGTCCATGAAAGAAAGCAACAAAAGAAACAAATTGCAAGAACAGTAACTCCTAGGTCAAAAGCATAATTTCTAAATAGAAGCATCTGGTTTTCAGGAAAATGGAAATCGATAATGTGAGATTTAAGTGGAAAGGCCTCTAGTGGTGCTGGTTAGGTGGTCAGAAGGGAAACCAGGACATCATCATCAGGAGGCAATATACTGCAGCATGAAAACATTTCAGCATAGAGCTTAAATTATCAAGTTGCAAACCCCAAGTCATTTTTAATTCTGAACCAAATCCATGTATATAGCATATCCTTGTTAAAACTGCTAGAAAAGAATTCTGGATTTTATAACAAAAATAACCATATTTAATAGAGTTGAGATTTGAAATTCCTCTCTTCTGATTTCATTATTTTTCTATCTCTAAAACATGGGTTAAAAGGCCTGGACAGCATAGCTTAAATGTCTCTTCGATCATTTTAGGTAGAAAACAACATGGGACATCTCTGGTGACAGATGCAGATGGCAAATGGAGGCACGTGTCACTGTGCTATTTGTAGAGATGGCCTGAAGCTGATCAGCAATATTATCCTGATGTTTTATAAAATAGTAGAAGAAGCAAGAAACAAAAAAGCACAGTAATCTTGATTACAAAAGGCACACAAGTGCTAAGAATCAGTTGTCGAAAATAACAATAACTAATCCTCGTACCTTGTTTTATTTATTCCTTTATTTTTAAAGGTCAATACTTAGGGCTATACAGATTTTTAAAACTATTTTGCAATTGTTCTGCTTGTAAGTATATTAAAATACAGTATTCCTTAAAGTGACATTAAACCCTCAGATTTTTTAACATAAAACAATACTGTAATGTGCGCCTTACTGTAATCCATGGTAGTTTCCCTTCTCTCTGCTGCTCTTCCTTTTAAATCTGTATCTGTTCTCATGCTCTGCAGAACTTCTGTTTTGAAGCAGACTGCCTTGTCTCAGGAATGGATACACGGTGTCTGTGTATACGTTTGTATAGGCTTGAAACCTGAGCCAGCACTACAGGAAGAGGCCCTGAGCTGAAAAGGGAAGTTCTTCCCAAGCATGAGAAGACATGAGGATTTAAAAAGAAGAACAGCAAAGAGAAGGGAAACAACCATGGATTACAGTAAGGCACACATTACAGTATTGGTTTATGTTAAAAAATCTGAGGGTTTAATGTCACTTTAACTGATAGTTAATGATAACAGTACATAAGAATACCCTGTAAGAACAGTATGATCATTATATAAAGTAATAATTTTAATATAATTGTTGATGAGATTCTATAAATAACCTTGAAAGTTTGCCTGTTTCTGAAAAACTGTATGTAATGACACAACATTTGTACCTTGCCCAAGGTGGCATTTTAAAAGGCAAGGCACACAGTGTTTTTTGAAGATTAATTAACCCGCTGTATGCCTGTAAATAATCCTTTGCTGGTTCCTCAGTTCAGCCTTCCAGCCTTCCAGAATTTTAAACTGAACAGTAAGTGGAACACACTATTGGAATATGGTGATTTAAAGATGCAGCACAAAAACTATGGGGGTAATTCACAAAACTGAAGGCAGACAAGTGAATATCCGAGCCAAAGTGAATTGAGCCGAACATCGTTCGCCTATTCACTTCAGCTCAGTATGGCTGATTTCAGCTGTACATCGGCTAAAATCGGCTGCCTTCTGCTGAGCCGAGGTGCAGAAGCCATTTGACTCAGCCAATCTAACATCTGGATCAGCAGACCCGAACCTCCGGCAGTTCACTTGGTGCCGTTCTCCCCTATTCTCAAAGGGGCAAACAGCAGTGAGTGAATACCCGAATGCCGCCGAGCTGCATTTGGCTCGGCCATTCTGCTCGCTACCTAGATAGCGAGCAGAATTGAAAAAATGTAAACAAATATTCCCCACAAGCCCTGGGGTGTTGGTTGTGGGGGTGCGGGCAGGGGGGGCTTATTCACATCAATATACTCTTTTAATAAAGGGGTGCCCGATGCACCCCCCTTGTGAATGAGTAAGGGGTACTTGTACCCCTACGCATTCACTAAAGGGTTAAATAAAAAGACCAGACTTCAATAAAAAATCCTTGAATTGAAATACAAACACGACAAAGGCTTTTTGACAAGTCCTATATTTATTTAAAAAAAATGAAAAAGGGATCCACCGATGTAATCCGAAGGTCAATCACAATGTCCAGAGTTGTCCACAATGAAAACGACTCAGCAAAATAACTCGGCAAAAAAACGACTCGGCAAAAAATAAATAAAGAAAATATAAGTTAAAAAACGACGCCCACCGACCAGTCTGCTCGCGATGAACTCACGCCGCAGAATGAAAATCTGATAGATGCCGGCAAAATATAAACAATTGGGCAGAGCTAGCAATGGCATCACTGCTAGCTCCGCCCAAATGTTTACATTTGGCTGGCACCTGCCAGAGTCTTCCAGCAGGTCTTGGGCAAATGAAAACAACTGGGCGTCATGGCCAGCTCTGCCCAGTTGTTTAAAAACAGATCACCTTCCCCAGGTCATTTGGGGATGCTGATCTTTCATTACAGTACAACAACTGGGTGGAGCCGACAGTGACATCATGGTAGGCTCTGCCCAGCTGTTGTCTTTTGCAGGGAGACCAGTTGGCTTCTGCTGACCTTTTACCCTGCTTCGGCTGTCATAACGGCTCAGCTGAGCTGAAGCATATGCGTTTGGCTTGGCTAAGCCGCTAGGCTGCCTTCGGCTGCTGTACAGGCTATTGTGAGCCCTTCGGTTCAACTCACATTATCACATTACAGTCATTTATATTAGACACGTGCAACGGCAAAAAAAGTGTTTCGTTTCGGATATTTTGTTAGTTTGTTTTTCAGGATTTCAGTCCAAAAGTAAATTTGTTTTGTTATTCGGATTCGTCTAAAACCAAAACGTTCCTTCATTTTGGATTCATTAGATAATTACAAACAAATTTTCATTGCAGCAAAGTGACATTGGAAACAAAAATTAAATTTTTCTTTTTAACGTTTAACAGTCCACAGAAACAATAAAAGTGTGGGGTCCAATTCAAACTACACCCTTTAGGTCTGGTAGGAATTTAAGGGGGATCCCAATGCCAAAAAAATAATTATGTGTTCCTCCTAAAATCCCTTACTAGACCCTTGATCCAAACAGCAGCCTGGCAGAGCAGAAAAGAGGGGGGCAGAGTGCACACTCCCCCTACTGCACCATATCAGGCCACGTGGGGAGGGTGCTTTGCCAGGGGAGACTCTGTTATGAAAGTGGCACCCAAATTCAGATTAGCCCCCCCTGCTTGCAGACCCCCACAACCACTGGGCCAGGGTTGTGGGGAAGAGACCCTTGTCCTCATCGACACGTGGACAAGGTGTTTTTACATTTAACAACACAAGTTCATTCCTAATGACATTCAGAACAAAATTTGGATGCATCCAAGATTTAATTGTCGAAAAATTCAGATATGTTCAGATTCATTATTTTTTCATTCGGAAATTCGGATGCATCCAAATGTCCGAATTTCCACAAAATCATATACATTTCAATTTGGAACGAAATTAACCGCACATGTCTAATTTATAATAAATTAATGTCTAAACACCAGACGTGTTTATCCAAACATAAAGCTTTTGTTATTAAATGCTATTAAAACACAGTTCAAAATATAGATAAACTTGGGACCTATTGTTTGAAGCGGAACTTGAACCAATAAGTCAAGTTCTGCTTTTTTATTGTGTCCCCTCCTCCCACTATCTGAAATTCTGCATTAAACTAAAAAAAAAACACCTGAGGTAGAAAAACAGAAAGTATACTTACCTTTCCCCTGGCTTCTGCCTGCGGTGCCCAGGCGAGGGTAAAATCGTTATTCTTCATAGTGGTTAGCACAGTTGAGTTCTGGGAAATGCTGTGTATAGTGCACTTGCTAAGAATTGCTCCACACACTTTATCACTTGCTGCTAGTTAGAAATTGAGTGTTGCACTCTCCCATGCTGCTGATTTTGGTTTGGCGTAGCCTGAAGAAATGGACTACAGGGAACTGAGGCCATAAGAGATTACTGACTGGGGAAATGGAGGACTTGGCAATACTTTCCCATCCTTAAGTGTTTCACTGTAGTGTTTAGTGTGCTATTCCTTATCTGTTTGCTGACACATTTCTTTTAACAGTGAGAATTTGCAGGAGACATAATTATAGAAGGGTAAGCAGGATCATTCACCACTCTCTTAGAATCTATAGTCTATTTTTGTTGAGAAAATACAATATTTTCAAATTGCAAGATTCAAAATTCATATGTGTTTCTGTTTTTAAGACAATGTTTTCTGCAATACTGTGTGTTTTCCTAAATTGTTCACTAAATATTTTTATTAAAATCACCTTAGCAATTGTAGTGTAGTAATAAGGAAAGCTTCAGTGACTGTATTCCTTTCGGCATAGAGGAGTTTGAAATAGTATCTCTTCAAAATGAAACTGCTATTGCAAGGTATGCCTGTAATGTTACTTGTATCTCAGCGTAGACTTCTGAGAAAAGCAGTAAACCAATCACACAAACAGGACATGAAATTGCTGAGAGAGTTCTGTATGCCAAGAGTGTGCTGAAAGCCCACAGGTTGCCATATTGCAAGGAAGCAGTATCTAATAATACTAAATTACAAAATGGCTTGTGTAGGAACTACATACTATTTTTCTGAGAAAGTGGAGTTTTCCTTTAAAGAAGATGATGGGGTGGCTGGGGGGTGGGGTGGGTGCGGTAAAATTACATAATGTGTAAGTTTGCAACTTAACTCTGAGTGTGCCCTGTTCAAGAGATGACAGATCTGCTCTCTTTATTGCTGTTCCACACCGTCCTTACAACCTTTGATGACGTTTCTTCCGATGCCAGGGATGAGTTGACACTTGGGCATGCTGAATATTATTATTATAGAGCATTTATATAGCGCCAACAGTTTGTGCAGCGCTTTACAATATAAGGAAGACATTACAATCACAATACAATTCAAGGCAAGATGGTAAGGAGGGCTAGCGAGCAGTAGATATATGCAAAAACATTAAAAAAAACTTTACAAAAGGGTTAAAACGTACCTGTGTCTCTTCCTCGCGCTCCTGTGTGAAGATCTGAAGATTCTTGGGCGACCGCAAAGGATCATGGGGCGGGCGCATGAGCAGTACAGATTTCAGCCAGGATAAAAGGAGAGACACAGGGTAAGTTAATGCAGGCAGTGTGCACCTGTACAGACTCCGTGGACCAGGGAGGGAGAGGAGTCAGTGCTGAATCAGAGTCCAGAACCAGCACTGGAGGGAGTCCTGAAAACTACCATAAAGAAGAAGATTATTGGATCAAGAGGCATCATTTAAGTAAGCACTTACACTAGCGTGGGGGGGGGGGGGGTTGCCTTTATGTCACTTTAACTGATAGTAAAAATTAATTGCTAGCAACAAAGAAAAGTATTTTCAAAAAACTGTTCCACTTAAACGTTTTCTTTAAGATGCTTATGTAAATGTGATCAGCTGAAGGCTGAAGTCCAAAGTCCAAGAAAAGAGGAAAACCCAATAATCAAAAGCACAAGTCCCATGGAAGATATGGCTTTACAAAAGCCTTAACAAGAGTGGTAAACCATTCTGATTTCCTTGGTCAGCTGGTGAGCTGGATTGTACTTATTGCTTCTAAGCCATCTTCAGTCTGTCCTATGAAGCTCCATCATGGCTACCTGTGTAAAACAGCTCAGCTTGGCCATGCATCCATTGCTGCTGGAGGGCAGTTCATATGCTGGGTACTCTGCTTTTCCCACCCATTAATTCCTCCACCTATTTACTGACAAAAGGAGTTTGGGCAGGTTCACGTTACGTGGCCAGCTTGTCAGGACAATATTCCTTTAAATAACAAAGATAATTAAAAGAGAACTATAAGGTAAGTGTTTTTCCCAATAGTTCTCTTTTGGGTAACAGGAGGACATACACTAACCTCCTCCCATGACCCAAAGCTGCCCGCGATATACTGAGAGCGCCACAGCTGGGACGGATCCCTACAATACTGTCGAGTTCTACCCAGCTGCGTGAGTGACAGCTAGCTCTACCTTTCTAGAGGCGGAGCCAGCTATGTCCACCACCTCCCCGTTCGCTCCTCCACTCAGTGCTGGGGGATCAGAGAGGGGAGGGCGGAATCTGTGCGGGGAGAGGTGACTAGCAGTCACTGCTCACTGCAGGGAGACGATTGGGAAGTGATCGGCTTCATGTTTCTGCTCACTTCCCGATCAATAGAGCCGACCTGTGACAGCTTCTTTGTCACAGGTCGACTCTGGCTATGAGAATGGGTGGAAATCAATCACCTCGTAGTTCTCCTTTAATAATATTTTCTTAAAAAACTTATCACCCAGCTTCTTGGGCAGGTGATTTTTTGACTGAGGTTTCAACACTTCTCTACTCTGTCCAAAACAAAAAGAAAACTGCGCTTAGAGTTCTTCTTAGTTCTACTTTAGTAAAGTATAATTTGCTGGGTTTAACATAATTTAATATGTCACATATGTCATTTTTTAACAAGAACTGCACTACACAAAAGGTGAGATACTCATTCCTCAAGTATTTCTTTGCTTGTTACTAGTCATTTATGGAGCTTTGCTTGCCTCCACTTAAAAACATGCACTGTTCCGAACCTATCAGCAACCTTGGACCCTCTAGGGATTTGGCAAGCATGGCTTACATGAGACACCTTTCAGACCCATCTAACCAACTATGGTGATGCAAAACTAACAAAGCATTAATTATCCCAGGCACTGCATCCATGCAGACTACCTGGCTCATTGTAGCTGCTACTCTGCATGAGCATGCAAACATATATCAAATCAAAATCATTGATTAGTATCAAATCTCAGCTAAAGCCAGCCATCCTGAACATACAAATTGAAGACAAATTTCAATTTTAAATATTTTTTTTAATGTAAGCCCTTTCACATATTTAGAGACTTCTGGCTTTGGATTCTTTGTTAAACTATATTGCTATATACAAAAATGATTTATATATTGCACATATGTATCTAAAGATTCCATTGCACACATGTAGAAAAAATATGCACATACAAAATGGAAAAAGAGGATTTGGAGGAATTAAATAAGTGTACAGGGCTTTAGAAATGTGTGGCAGAGAGTAAACAGCAGAATGATCAGGTGGGGGATGTGTGAAATCTGTCATTACCTACCACTCCTCTCTGTTTTCTTCAGAAGAGGTCAGTATGGCAAGAGAAAGCAGCATGTCCCTAGCTGATATCACACAGCTCTTATCTCTGGCCAATATTAGCTGTGTGTTTGTCTCTTTCTATTCCAGTGCCCAGAGATAATGTTTTACAAGACTGACAAACATATGGAGCCTAAAAGTAATATGCTGGAGATGGAAATTGCTGATATTCAGTTCCCTTTTTTATCAGCTCTCTCGCTTTATTTACAGACTCATTTTCGCTTTTATTTCTCCTAACTCTTGAACAAATACAGCGCTGTATTATGGAAAGGCTACGGTTGCAGCCAAACTGACTCATCCTTTGCCGTGTTCTTGGCTGTTTGCTATATGTGAAGAGCATTTGCGTCTCATGTCCAGAACATCAGGCTTTGTATTCTGCCGTTCAGATGGTAATGTTTGTCTCATTTGTTCTGTACAAACAGCATTTCATTGACTCAGGAGAGTGCAAGGAACTCTTTTACAAATCAACTCATTGATGGTTCCCTTCTCATATGGGTAAAGGCCCAGATATTGTAGTGGTGGTTAATCATTTATGTTTGTGGGTGTCTATTGATTCCTAAAAAGAGACACATTTTACAGTCTAAGCACTGCTTTCTAAATAGATCTCATAATCTCTTATATCATCACAGTAATCATAACATTTGCTAGTTCTGGCATTTATGACTTGCTAGAGCAAACAATGTTAATGCTATAATGTCATAAGGTGGACGTGCGCCAGACTGCATGTTCGTCACATGCACCGTCTGTGCGGTGCCAGGCATCCCATCACATATTGCATTAACTCTGGCTGCCTGGTTGTCTTTATAATGGTTCAGATCCCATGGTGATGGCACATTCCATAATGAACACACAATAGTTACCAACAATAGGTGAGAGATGAGAACAGTCGAGGTGTACCCCAGAACAATGGAGAGGTTTTGCCCAGAGTCCTGTATCCTTATATAGGCATGCGAGTAGTCTCTTGTAAAATAGTCCTGCTCCTCTCCTCCCTCGCTTGCCCCCAGGGGGGAAGCTGACAGAAATGTTTAGAGTCTACATACTGGTAGGCCTGGTCCTAAACCTTCTTATGGGCCAACCTTCTGCTTCTTCTTCCTATTAAATTTTTCTCTCAATCCTCTGGGCAGCTCCCCATCAAAACGATATATATGAATAAGCTCTTACCATAGAGGGCGGAGCTACCATTTAATTCCACAGTGACTCTAGTGGCAGATAGGGGAACTGCATTCTATTAATCCTGCCCACTACCCTACAATACCAAAGCAAACAAAGCAATCCAGTCAATCTCTTACCCAATGGTTCTCAGTCCATGCTCTACAATGTGTCTTTAAAGACCAAACGTATTTGTAAGTGCGAAAAGCATAACTACCTAAATTTGACTTGGTATCAGCCTTTTGTTGTCCCTGCACAGCAAAGCTCAGACTAGAAGAGAGAGGGGCAGCTCAAGGAGCCAAACAGGTGTGTTGTAGTGCAAGGGGCATGCTGATAGGAGGCGAAAGCAGAGTAAGATAATTAGCTCACTGATTAGCTCATCTCTCTTTTCACTGTCCAGTCATTGGTTAGGGGTTGGGAGGAGTCATGTAAGTGAAAGTGAAACTGCAGCAAATAAATCTGCCCTGCCAGACAGGGCTGTACAGTCTGGCATAGCTGTGTTACTCTCACAACTGGATGACCAGAAATACAAATAATTTGGAACATAAAACAGCTCCCTTATACAGTATATGTTTCATCTGTCTTTAGCTGCTTCCCTGAACCTCAACTTTAGGGTCTGTTCACACTATAGCATTGCACTAAACACATGGTTCTGTGTTTTAGTACACAATATTGCACAGTGCACCTAGTGTATGGTACCTTGCACTTGGTGTAATTTGTTGCCATTGATTTGAATGACTGCCAACACACCTACCATTGGTCATGTGTTGCAGCACGGTGCAACACACTGTACCACAATACCATGTGTTGCAGTAAAAAAAAGTAGTGCCCAGACAGGTGACTAGCATTTTCACAGGGTCCTCAGCGGCAATCCCGCTACTTTATTTCTTGACAGACACATGTTAAAGCTTAGCTCCGGACAAAGAGCTAAACACACAGTTGAAATACATATTTGTCAGCAGTTTTACTTGCCAAAGTATTTGGATTATGGCCCTTACAGTCCTTAGTTTACAAACTTGATAGTCTGGTAAGCACTTTCTTTCTTACATAATCTGGTCAGACTACATAAGAACAGGGTTAAACAAAGTCCTGATCCTACAGCCATATTGTGTGGATATCCACATGTGTCGAGGCTCATTTCTGATAAGCTGCACACTATATAAGCTCTCTATGCACAACATTTTAGATAAATCCATATTTACCATTACAGTTTTCCTAGCATCTCTTTTGAGCCATTTAATAGTGTGTAGGTTTGTATGTTCTCATATCCAATTGATCTCTTGAACTGATGTAATAAATATTCCAGAAAACCAAGAAAACAGTATAATAATTTTAATTGCATGTTTACTCTTTTTATAAGTCCATATTTACAGGCATAACCACAATGTCTTGCTCTTATTGCTCTAGTATCAAGCATTTTAATATACCAATGACCCAGACTTAGCTTCCTTGGCAATGCTGACAAATTGGTGTCTAAATTCATGTTAATTCAAATAAACACAAGGACAGTTATGAAAATATAAATGTATTTATATCTAAATAAAACTTTTGCAATTAATCATGTACACAGTATGTATAATAATAATACCAGTTGTATGCCAGAAACCACGTTATACCTGTTTTTTAAGTTTGCGTAATACCAAAAAATAGCAATAATTTCTCAGAAATGTGGAAACTTTAAAGACTTAAAAGCACCTGACTGTCATCAATGAACCAATAGTGGGGCTTCCCCTTTCTATGTCAAGCTAACCATATGCATTTTTTGACATGCAGGCACTGTATAATAATACAAACCTTTTTTTACCTGTTAACACAAACCACAAATGAGTATGGTATTTAACATGCAGCACTTTAATAACTACTCAAAAAAAGTATTTTTTTATGGTGGTGATATCCAAAAGCAAATCTGCTTTGGTGGCTTTTGAAAACTACAGATGCCAGGAACTTTACTTGACCCACCTTTAAAGTATACCTAAAGTCAGTTTTTCTCTATTGTTTTAGTTTTACATGGGGAAATGTTAAACCGTCTATTTTTCTGGTGGCCATTGTCACTGGCTAAGAAAATGATAGGAAATCCAAAACGTTATAGTTGTTACCATAACAGGACCTTTCAAAGGGGATATCTGTGTATAAGGGAATTTCCTCTCCCCTAAAGCTAGCCATGCATATCTAGATTTTCTATCATCAGCCTATACACTGAACAACAGAAAGTCACTTGATTCCTTCATCCACATTAAACAACGTGGGTGAAGGACTCTCCATGGCAAACTATTGAATTCAAACAGCCTCAACACCTGTTGATACCTGTATACTCAAACAGTGATTGCATCTGATAGGGAATTTTTCACCTAGCTCAGTCCATTTTTAAATCAACTTATGTCAAGCCAAGTGGGGCTGACAGGGCCACCCATAGCAGTTCAGCAGGAAATGGCCTAAATTTGAGTAGTGTATAGCTAGTTTCATTTTCTGTTTTATTGCCATGATAGGAAATTAAGGCAAATCTTCCAAATAGGACAAATACAACCAACAAATTCTGACAGAGGTTTTAACTCTGCATTAGCATGCTACAGTGCCATTCATTGTTAATGGCACCCCAACACTAAGGCAACTCATTAATGAAGGACATGCATTGCAGCACATCACAACACACAATAATGCACAACTGTGCACCACAGGAAAAATGGTGCTTGGTAATTTTTTTTTCTGTTTTAGTGTGTTGGTAGCCCATTCAAATTAATGTAACACATCAGAGTGGACAGGTCTTAACTGGCCCCAAATATTGTAATTAAACAGTTCAATATTAAAACATTTCTGAAAACAACCTGAGGTATGCACACAAGAATGAAGCATTAGAATTTTAAAAACATTATTAGGACATCAGAATATTTACAGTTTATGGACATGGGGTGTCTTGCAAGCAAAGCATGCTATGAGGATTGCTATTATTCACTTGTCGTTGTCTGTTCTGTACTTGTGCCTCTATGTTCAATCATTTCACTGTACAGTAAAATTATCGAACGTAGTAAGTAGGTGGTAACATGATCAGCATGTTAAAAAAAGGTTTAAGGTACGTACATCTAGTGTTGGTTAGTATTGCAATGGTGTTCACTCTGCATATGTGTTTAGTATAGGTTTAATTTTATAGGTGTGAAAATGAGAGAGAACACTCTTTCAAAGGATGTGCAGATTAAAGGGTAGAGTAACATTTCTTCCCATCCCTTACAACCCCATGTGCTCAGTAAGTGGCTGATTCACCCTGATATTTCTACCGATGGCAGCACATAACCTGCAGTAGAAACATCTATTTGACATGGCCCTCAACCTGCCAATCTCACAATCAAGAGTTAAAACTAATGATTGCAGGACAATGGGGTCAATTCACAGAGAGAAACGGAATTTGCTATTTCTCATTGTTAATGAAAACATAGGGGTCTATTCACTAAGCTGCCAAAGGATCTAGCCGTAGCTTCTGCTGATCCTTCGGCTAGCTTCAGCCCCAGGGCCCATTCGGTTCAGTAGAACCGAAGGGCTGTTGTACGGGCTATTCACTATAGCCTTACAGCTGCCAACGTTGGCCTAGCAGCTCAGTCGAGCCGAAGGCATATGCTTTGGCTCGACTGAGCCGAGGTGAAAGCCAAAGCTGGCCGAACGCTACTGACTGCTGGGCGGGGCCAGCCATCATCTCCGGGAAAGTTTTACTCTGGTCGATCGAGCAGAGTAAACCTTTCCCTGCTCTGTTGTCTTTTTTTTTCATATGATATCGGAGCCGTTGGCTGCTGTCAGAAATAAAAAAAACACCATAGGAATGCATAGGTACATTGCTATTGGCTATTTCAATTTGCAATAGCCAATAGCAAGCTAGCTATTGCACCCGCCCACTGCTGCTGTCAATCAGCAGAGGGGACCTGAAGTTCTCCATCAGGTCCCCTCTAGTGATTGATGGCAGCAGAGGGCGGGCTCAATAGCTAGTTTGCTATTGGCTATTGCAAAGTGAAATAGCCAATAGGAATGTAGCTATGCATTCCTATGGTGTTTTTTTTTATTCTCACGGCAGCAGAACCGCTCTGCCAATAGAAAACAGTTGGGCGGAGCTAGCTGTCACTGCTAGCTCCGCCCAATCGTTTTCTATTTTATTTTTTCTACTTGTTTAACTGTTTTTCTATTCTGCTCGGTACCACAGAGGTGGCATTTGGCTATTCACTCACTGCTGTTCGGCATCTATGAGAATAGACCGAACAGCAGCGAGTAGCCTGCCGGAGGTTCGACTTAGCTGATCCAGATGTTGGATTGGCTAATTCTGGTCGGCCGACCCGAAGCCGACCCGAAGCCAGCCAAAGCCACCCGATGTACGGCTGATTTCAGCCGATATTCGGCTGCTATCAGCCGTACATGCCTGAAGTGAATAGCCAAACAGCGTTCGGCTCACTTCGCTTCGGGTCGGTTAGTCACTCGGCTGCCTACGGCAGCTTAGTGAATAGACCCCATAGTATTCACAAAAGCCCCAAACATTATTTAGCATGCTCGTTAAGGCTTCCAACTGAAGTGTTAGGGAGTTGTTATTTTTATGTGTTCAACATTATTTTAGTAACTGAAACATAATTTTTACCCCCTTTTTATGTCTTAAATCAAAGAATTAATGTTTAAGGTGTTACAATAGGGGAAGAGAACAGTGTCTACAAATAATGTAATTTCAACAGACTGCTCTGTTGTATGTAAACAACTTTATTAAAACTGTTGAAGTTTACATGTTACAAAGTTTACAAATTACAACCGCAAAAAAAAAAAAAGAATAATATTAAAATCTAATAAAACACAGACAAACGGTTCCATCTTCCAAAAACTGCAAAAAAAGTCTTCACTACCAGTACTACACTATCACTACTACTACTACTACACTATCAATTCACCTCACTAATCTCCTTCTCAGAGCAGAAAATACCGCCCAACACTCGGAAGGAGGTGCTTATGTAACGATTGTCTAACGGTCAATACATGGTCAAAAAAATATTTGTGAATTGCACTTCTGTACATATTTAAAGATAAGGCTTGTTAAAATAAGGATTGAAATGTTAAATAACGAGTTACACGATAAAATATCACTTTCCATAAATACTAAGGTTCAGAGAACAGGTCAAATACACTGATATTTCTATTAGTAAATAATTAATTACTAAAGGCTTTTAACGTTAAACTAATATAGTTAATTGAATACGAAGCATGACAATACCATCAATATCATTTTGTGCATTTGTAATTTGTTATTCAATATGTTTTTATTCCAGGATTTTCAATGAACAAAGCATATAAAAGATACCAGAAGAAAAAAATAATTCATGTAAATCCAATATTAGAATAATTTGCTACAGAAAAATAAACAATTTTTTAAAAACCAGTAAACCAATATGAACATGTAAATACAGTGGAATTTAAACAGAGGTTCGAGATTATTTGGTGTTATTGCACCGTCATTATTTTTTATAATTTTTAATAATCAATTTTCAATCTGCTTATAAACTTTTTCTTAGTTTAAGAGACCTGGGGGCTTCGATCTGCCATGTCATATTATGGAACATTCAGTAAGGCCAAAAATATATGCGACAGCTCCAGTCTTGCAGAAATCTTCTCCTGTATATTTGTACAATTCCTTCAACCATGGGCTAAAGTTAACAAGGAAGCAAAGCTGCAGGATTATAAATAGATGAAAATGTGCATCTAAATCACTGACATAACATCACCTTAGCAGTGTCAATAGGAAAGTACCAAGCTGTACATTTGAAATTAGATAAAGTATTGGTGAATACTAGTGCCCTGCCTGATCCCTACGTTAATTCATTTCTTGATTTTTGATCAGTCAAAAAAGTCAAATTACACATAGTATGTCCTGTTTTGTATGAGGCACCTCATTTGATTAAGTGTATATGCTTTAAAGGGTTTTTCTACTTTCGAAGAAAAGTAGAAAATCTAATCAGTCAGAGAATAATATTGTGCAATGAAAATACCCTACTTGCTCATTGAAAGCTGCTTGACTAGTTATGCTTAGCTGGTTTTCTTTGGCTGAGAAGAAAGCCAAGATAACATTGCTTGAAATACATTACAAATTATGGTAGAAGATGCATAGGTTTTTTTTCCAGACAACTCTAAATAACTCTTAAATCTGTAAATGTGGTGATACTGAAGCCATGGCCCACCCTCCAAACAGTGCTTTATCTTCTACTGAAATAATTATAATCTCTTACATAGTAGTAAGTAAGGCAGTCCTGTGCAGAAAAAAAGATAATAATCTCCACATAGTCATTAGACCAGTGGTTCTCAACCTGTGTAACCTCAGGACCCACCATTTGTCCTTGGTCATTAAGTCATGATCATTAAGTCATGAAGCACTGCAATGTAACGCACAGCATTAAAGTATCGCACATTCTGGTGCAGGCGTACGAACTGTGGGTGGGAGGGACGTTTGGGGTACCATTTAAATGAATGGCAAAGCAACACACCATCCACAACAGAATGCACGGTAACTGCAATTGCATGGTACTGTGCGTTAATCACACGGTACCATGCGATTAATGCACTGTACTAGTGTGAACGGGCCCTCAAAAACACTAATACAATCTGACACACCCACACACATTCTGACACACATACACAATCCAACATTTCTTTTAGTTACTTTTTTTATTTTTAAGATCCACCCAGTCTGCCTACTTTATGAGAACTGGAGTGGATCCTCAGCCTGGTGTCCAGTGTGGGCTGCTGTGCTGTGACAGAGCTTCATCAATATGTCCATTGCTTTTAAAGCTCCTTTGCATGCCCTGTAGAGGTGCCGGGAGCAAGAATGTGATATCACCATGGCACCTCTCTAGGACATGTGAGGGAGCTGTAAACAATGCTCGTATGGATGGAGATCCCTCACGCTGTTTTTTTGTGTTTTTTTTTACCATAAAATTATTTTCTTAACTTTTTAATTTTTTTTTATTTTTACATATTTACATGCATTTTTTTTTCATTTGTTTAAATTTTGTATATTCTGCTCGCTACCTCTAAGGTAGCGAGCAGAATAGCCGAGCCAAATGCCGCTCGTCGGCATTCGGCTATTCACTCGGTCCCTATGAGAATAGTAGTGAGCGGCAGCAAGTGAGCTGCCGGAGCTTCGGCTTACCCAACCCAGATGTTGGATCGGCTGAGTCAAACTCCTTCTGCACTTCGACTCAGCTGAACATGCAAAGCATTTTCGTCTGAACGAAGGCAGCCAATGTACAGCTGATTTTAGCTGATATACTGTTGAAATCAGCCGTATTGAGCTGAAGTGAATAGACGAACGTCATTCGACTCTGTTCACTCAGCTCGGTTATTCACTCAGCTGCCTTCGACCCCCTTAGAGTTAGTTATCCTTTAGTGCTGCACTCCTTTCCATGCACATTTTTTATATTGCTACCTAAATATATACTGCATGTGTTATTTTGAAGTCTAAAATTAGATCACTGGTCTTTATTGTTTAAATCATTGCCTTCTACTACAAATACAGGTAACCTTTTAGATTCCTCTTTTATAAAGAACAATGAAAGTTTCATCCTGGTATAGATGACAAATGACCGTAGCCCTCAATGCAAATGTCCCTATGCACACTTGTAGTGGTGATGAAGGGAGAGGATGTGATTGACTAGGTTGGTTAAATTACAGTGTTTATCTGGCATTGAGTTCGAACTTAAGTGACTATTGGACTGTGCAGCCATATGTATAAACAATGAACACTGTTTTATCAGGAAGGAGGAGGTTGTTATTGCACCTGACTTCTGCGACTTCAAATCAGCTGGACAGCCAAAATGTTTTATTGAATGTTTTAATGACAGCTCAAGAAATTGTATATTGCTGGATGTTACTTATCCAGTAAATCATTTTCCACATTAATACTGATAGTAAAGACCCTCAAAATATTCTACTGCCCTATTCATTTTAGAGGAAACATGTAATTCTAATGGGTATGCAAACCAGCGCCTTCATTCCCAGCATATAACAATCATCCTAATAATGCTTGTATAGACTTACCCAAGGTAAGCGTCTTACAAAAACATTCATCATTCACATCACCACACACTAAAGAATGCCAATCTCCCAGTGCCAAAACCCCACTAAATTTTTGGTATAGCAATTTGGATTTCAAATGTTCTATGGTTCTAATGGTCTGTATATGGATATGCTGGTCTAAAGTAGACATTTATTAGACAGACAAGCAGTATTTACAGCTAGTTTCTAAAACCATTTGAAATGTTTAAAGGTAATAGGTTAACAGCTTATAATGGTACTGTCCAGTACAACAGCTATATCCTGTCCTACATATTTACCTAAAAACAGTAATGATATCACGTCTCGTGAGTTGCAGCAGGTAAATAAATGTCATATAATGTGTGACAGGCAGGTCTTATATGCTGTCAGAGCCTATGTTACTTTGTATAACACAGCTGAGTGACCCTGAAGCTGCCTAAGGGGCTAGTAACATAACAGAGTGGGAGATTTCATTACTCCTAAAATTCATTTTCCTTAGGTGGAAAATACTGAGCCATTTACAAGCAGCAATAAGAGGAGGATGAGCATGTTCAGCCTGGAGAAAAACATAGCTGAAAAACAAGGGACTTGGAATTATAGCCCCAGAGAATAGAAAATGACGTTCCCTTTAGAAGAGGAAAAAAAATCATAATTACAGCCCAAGGTGTTCTGTCTAAAATAGCAGCTATCTGTACTAGGACTTGTCATATGACAGGAGGACAAAAATAAAATAAAGCAATATGGTAAGAGGAGACAATGAAATAGAAGTTTGCATTAAAAGCTCAAAAATAGCATAAATCAACACAGATTTTATGTTTTGATTCCTAAGATGTGATTTTTGTCACTGATGTAATATGATTTTTATTTTGGTTTGATTTTTTAGGTGTCTGATATAACTGGTAATGTTCATGGGTCTCATACGCTGATCAGTTCAACTGATCTGCACTTAACAAATTCGAATAATTTTCTAGGCACTGAGCTGAGCATGTGTTGATCATTTTTTAATAATAATTCCTTACAAGGCAGCAACAAATATATATTTAATTCAAAATGTTAAAACACTTATTTTCATTTCTTTATAGAACCCTGTACAGGCAACTAAAATTGTGCAATGACTGAGGGATAAAACCAGAAGAGACTGGAGAAATCTAATATGTACAGGGGGCATGGCTTAAACCTTTAAATATATTAAAGTGTATCTATAGTCAAAACCTTCTTTTTTTGCTGCCTGTGTACTATTGTGTAGATTTCCCTTCACTTCATATCCTAGAGATGCAAGAGGAGGGTCTGGGAATAACTCTAGAATGTTGGATTCCCCCTCACTTTCGGTTTTAGTGACAAAAGTCATCAGAAAAAGCAAAGTGTTAAGGTTTAGGAGGGCAGTATTTTTAATTGGGGGGGGGGGGGGCAAAACCTCAACTATAGCAGAAGAAAAGTTCAAGAGTTACATACTGTAAGTCTACACTCAGATGAAAATGTATAAAAAGTAAACTATTTATAGACTTGAAGGATCACTTGGTCGTTTAAGGCCATCAGTCTTCTTTGTTTCAATGTTTCTATATCAAAGCAAAATATCGTGATGACCACTGCACAACTCCAGGCATGTAAAGTTTACCCACCATAACACCACCACATCTTATGCCTATAATGTTTTCTACATACACTCAAAATAAAACTGGACACAATTTCAATACAGTTTCATTAGTATTATATTTGAAACATTTCCTCTACTTCAATGCAATGCATTGCTGTTTGCATGAGTCAGCCCAGTCCGCAGACTTTACAGAGACAGCAACTGTTAATCCATCCTTGATGTCTACAACAGCATTGTAATACTAATTTGGGTTCAGTAGTAATAGCAGTATGAATCCTATTGAAAGCTCTTCATCCACTTAGCAGTTCCAAGCCTTTCCCTTCTGCATCCATAACCCAATTAATTTTACATGCACAGGATATTTATATTTGAAGAGAGCAGTTTTATGGAAAGAATGAAGACAGTTTGATTCCAAAAATGAGTAAATGGTTTATAACCGATCACTACTACCTGCAGAAGCTCAAGTTTATTCATTGTTTACGCAACCTAAAATACACATCAATGTCACTCAAAAATAGACACACATTTAATCATGTATTATTTTAATCATTTTCTCAAGATGCAATGTCTTGTCTTATTTTGACTGCTGTCTAATCTCGTTTCCCTTTAGTGATGTTATTTGATGGGACACTTTTTTTCCCATATATCAAGTGTCAAAGCAGTTCAAAAATACACCAGAATTAATGAAACTTAAATTGAATTCAGTGCTTTAGTTGTGTTTCTTTAGTGATGTTTTGTGATTTATAAGAGTATGAATCAGACACAGCTTTGTGGGCAGTCAGCATAGGCCCTTGCGTAAAGTGGCAATACAGTTAGGTATGGCTTCTACTGGTAAAATACCCAGATTAAACTATAATAGAGCTGCCTCCACAGGCAATAGTGGTTTTGAAAGCTGTTCCAACCACTCTTAGTGAGTAAAACATATACTGTGACCCATAATGGAGTAAGCCTACAGGTGGTTTAACAAAAATGACAGCTTGGATAGGAGGTAACATACAAGACAATAGTTGTCATTGTCATGAATTTCCCTAGACATTCATGGTTCTCTAACATTTCCTCCAACTTTTGTTTATGCAGCAAACAAAGTCTGAAGATTGAAGTTCCAGCATATTACTATTCATTCTGCACAATGTTTCTAGTGGGTCATACATAGATAGCCCAAAACATTTGGCTGCCTGTCATGCATGGAACCAGTGGGCTGTTAAGCTGGCCATAGATGCACAAATTTTGTCTGACTGCTGGTAAATCAAACAAAATTCAAGCTGTGGGTAACCCCGTCAGTTAAAAAATTGACTTAGCCTGGTGGAAAATTATCGGCCGAACAAATCGGATGCAATTAGTGTTCATGTATTTAAGCAACCATGTGTGTTGCAGCTTCTGAGTACAATAACTGGCATTGGAGATTCCTCCATCCACACTAAACAGATATTTATTTACTCTTGTTCAACCTATGGGCTGAACAAGAGAAATCTAGCTTACACAGATGCATGGCACTAATCAGCTCTCGCAAGATCTTTCATTTCTTGAACTTTCTATGTCCCCGATGCGCTATATATTTTATTATTAATAGCAGGGCTATTCACAAAAGGCTGAAGAGTTGGGAGAAGGCAGGACAATCTAGGACAACATAGCTGATTTGGACAAAATTCTCTAATTCAGCTCACTTTCCAGTTCTGCTATGTTGTCCTAGATTGTTCACTTCTCCTACCTACTCCAAACTCTTCACTCTTTTGTGAATAGCCCTGTAAATAATTGCAGTAGGAAAGCCAAGAATGACAGCAAGAGTTGTAAATCACCTTCGCTGGCTAGAGCAAAGGAGTGCATGTTTGCAACAAAACCTAATACGACTGTAACAATCAATGGATGCTGTTTACATAGCAATACAAAAGATGCTTTTGGGGTGCTTTGGAAGCTAAAGATATGAGCAGACACTGCTTGGCATCTGCACTAGCATGATGATGCCAATTTACATTAGCAGAACTGAGTACGGGTTTGTTTTGGGCTCCAAACCCAGACTATTTGTTCGCTGTCTTAAATGTGTCCTAATATTCTAATATGTTTTAAGTTTTAAAACCCAAACAATATCAAAATACATATTTGGGAGATGTTTACCTGTCACTAATTTGTTCTCAGCCTTTCAGGTTTTATATTTTTTTCCAACCATTTCTAAAATACACACAGTCCTGCCAGACAGTAGAACCAGCCTGGTGACCTGGCTATTGGTATGAAACACAGCTAACTCACCTCCCTGCCCCCAGCCTGTGAGTGGACAGCGAAAGAGGCAGCAACAGCTTGATGAGGTCATCACTCTTCAGGGGTTTGGAAGAGGCTGATATCAAATCGAATTTAGATATTTATACTAGTTGCATTTAAAATTAATGTAACTATTTTAATGAATGCATAACAGCATTCATTTGTGTTTATTTCATATCTGCCTGCAATTCAGTCATTGCTGCCCTGTTTTTAAAAGTTTAGGCTCTTGGTCCAACATTCTGATATTGGCCTCCTGAGTCACTGCCCTGGAACAAGTATGCAGAATATAGTTTTAGATATCAGACATTTTAGACTTCCCCAGCTGCATGCTTTTTTCCCAGTGTAGTTTCGTAATACATACTGAAGCTATGACCAAGATGACAGCCCCAAAAGCTGCACCTTTACCAACAAGTCAGCAATGGCAACTCCCTTATTTCCATCCTGACAGGTTGGCTTTAAGTAAAACAAAGAGAAGCAAGGTGATGTGTTTGCCCCCTCCTACAATCTTGACACCTTTGACCCAATCTGCGTTGCCTTTTTAGATATCTAGGCTTGACTGTGAGTTATGGCTCACCTCTTGCTCATCTCTACAATGGTAAATAATGATGGCATGATGGGAAATGTACATTTCATTTGCAAACCACTTGATTCACTCTTACTTTCAACGGTGATGTCAGTTAGCGAGACTCTGTAATCATTGCTAATTACCATTCTATTTCACCAAAACTGCTCACATAAGCCAGTAGGAAACTAATGTCTATAAGTAGGCCCAACTTGACATATGTTCCCTGTGAAAAACTAGTTCCAAAGAAAAAATATTGTTTCCATGATCAAAATTTCCAACTTAATGTGATTGTTTGATTACATGCTGTGCCATGGCAAATGAGACTTTGTGTTACTGTTAATTGCTAAAATAGCTAATTCGCTTTATCAGGACATAGGTAATTATTTTTTTTATATATTTTTCCATGGAGTGGAACATTATGCCATCATTGTTTGAATGTTTTCTCCTAAACAACCTTTTATTTGTCAGTCTGTTCTTCAAACGACCTCGGTGCTCTTTTGCAACTACACTTTAGATGTTATTTGATGTGCAATGGCTATTAAAAAGGAATTAAAGAGGTCATATGTGGGTCAACTGTCAATAGATTGTTTTAGGCCTAAAAAAACACAGCACATTTTTAATCAATTAGTAGTTGGAGATTAACCTTTGAATGACAGTCACTTCTTTTTGAAACATGTTGATTTCAAGGCACTGCAAAGGAAGGTGAAATACTGAATGATAAAAAAAATCTCCTGTGTATAGGTTGAAAATAGTATCCATTGCCGGTCAATCAATATTAAGCTGCACTTTGGCAAACAGCTGAATACACAGATGAAGTACATAAAGGGATCGGTTTTATCTGCCGCATTTGTATGCCCATCTAATTCTGGGATTTACGCAACCCTATCACACAGCACACCCAGATAGATAATATAACTTACAGTTAAGAAATACAGTAGTGTCATATCACTACCCCTAGCTTGCTGACTGGACAGTGAAAATGTAGACATAGAGGAATGAGGTCATTCTGTTCACTTTCTCCTCTTATTAGTAGAATCCAGGACATTCTGAAGGGTGGCAGCAGATGCTCTGTTTTGGAACAGTGTGTATTCCAGTACCGGGCCCTGCTCCAGCTGGCTTCATGGGGAGGCATTGTAGATTAATGCCTCCCCTAATGGAAGGAAGACTAGATGCTGATAATGCAGGGCAAATGGATGCTTTATTTATAACAGTACAATACCAGTAATGCTTTACATTATGCAAAATAAACACTCAAGAATACTGAGTCTTCTGGAATCTCCCTGCTCTGACTTTGCCTATGTACCTAGTGGCTCTGTCTTTGGTAAGGACAAGGAACCTAAACACACTGAAACTTAACTTGCCAGCATTCTATGTACAGCGGAGAATGTACTTTCAGGACCCCAGGCAGCAGCCCACGGCCGCCAAGAGAAGGAAGGGTTAGGCTGGTTGCAGCACACTCACAACCCTAGAATAGCCTGTGAGGCTCCAGGCTAGAGCTAGAGCTATAATTATATAATTAGCAGAGAGCTCTTAGCTTTGCTGATTAGTGAGCTATAGGTCAGGCAGGGAGTGTTTCTGAGCACTGCAGAGAGACCACTGCTTTCACCACTGCTTTTAAGAGCAAGAGTCCTTTCCACATCATGCTGGTGGGGGACAGGCTTTTCTACTTTGTAAACAAACTTAAACTTTGCAAACGTTTTGTTTTGATGCACCTATGCATTTAGTGAGCTGGTATAAACAAAAAGTATAATAATGATTTGGGAGGGGAAGTGTAAACATATCCTTCAAGCAATTCAGGACTTGTCCATCCATTTAGATCATCCTAAACCACCCACAGAACATTGTTGCTTTTCTACCACATGCTCCTGATGTTCCGGTATCCATTCCTTCTCTGGTATTCACTTCATTATGGATAGAGAGAAGGACTGAATCTCATGTGATTCAAAGAACAGTCTATAACATGAGCCTGATCATCTCCCCTCGGTATCATGGAGATTGGACAATGTCACGTACCTGGTTGGAGACTGAATGCGTGAGGAGGCCTCCCTTGCACCTCGTGTCCCGAAGACTCTGAGGTTGGGGACAGAGTCCAAGTAGACAGCGAGTGGCACGAGTGCCAGTGGTGATAACATCATGCAAGCTGAAATCCAAGGGCTTTGATAGGCGAAATCCAAATAAACGAGCCAAGGTCAAAACCAATCAAGCAATAATGGTACAGAGGGGTCAGGCAGAAGCAAAGTCCAGTAAACAAATCCAAGGTCGGTGGCAGGCAGCAGGCAAGAATCGTCAGGTCAAATCCGGGTCACAGCAAATCAACAAGGAGATCACAGGAAAACAGGAGAGCTGAAGATAATCCAGCAATATGGTGGTGTTCAGGCTGGGTATATATAGGGAAAGTGATTAGGGCGATGTGTCACTTCCTGTGCGCCGTTTGGTGCGCTTTTGCCCGGCTGGTCCATGGCACCCGTGCATGCGTGGAAGAGCGTGTTTCTCCATAGTACGGGAACTAGCGCTTTGCGCATGCGCAGTTACAGGGAATCACTTACAGACAGGCTATTAAGAAGAATTCATTTTTAACAGCTTTTCTTGACTAAATAGTATACCAATTGTTCCGCTATGACAATCTGTTAATGCAGATGTGCATTTTTTTTAATGTAAGGTCCTCTGCTCACTTCAACACGTATATTGATTGGATGACAATAAGGGTTTTTACTAAGTAGAGGTGCAAAAAAAGTGGGAAAAATCTAAAATCTAAAATTGGAACATCTTTGCACTTGCAAATGTAGTTCTTTGAAATAAGAGTCATCATCATCATCAGATGCAATGTATATATTGAAATATTAATCCATATGGCTTATGGTATCATCCAACTACTTCATGAGGTTATTCATAGCTCCTATGACATGTGCATATTGCATAACCTGAGGGCAGTTAAGAAATAAATAGTTGCCACATGGAGACAGATAGGAATTTAAGTGAAGCATATGCAAACATGCAGATAGGCTGTGCAGACTGTAACCTGGGGGCTAAATAGAAGCCCCAGAATGTAAAAGTTGTAGAGATGATGGGTGACAGGGGTTTAGCACAGACCTAACTTCAAAGATCTGCCCCTTGACGCGTTTCGTCACTTGACGTTTTCTAAAGGTGAACAGATCCTATCAGTGAGCTAAGGGACCGGAATTACAGCCATTGAGCGGAGCTTGCTGTCCATACACCATCTGGTGAGTAACCACCGCTTGGGGGGCTTACTAACCTGTGTTGCACTTTGATACCGTGTGCAGTAGTTTACGCATAATCCTTTGTACACACATTCTCATGCATGCAGTGGAGCAAATTTAGTAAAACATTAGGCTGTTAGGGGAGATGTGAGAAAAGCCAAACAACCAAGAAGAAATCATAAGCTTGGACAAACATAAAAGTCCCTCTGCATGACTATTAGCGTTGCTTGAACACGCCTGTAATCTATTTGCCAACAGTTCAGCAGAACAAGCTTAAAATCATTTTTTTTTTTAAAACATGATTGTAGCCAATTAAGGAATTTGGGGGGAATTTTAGGTGAGGGCCATAATTGCACTCTTCGTGCTTTTATAATATTTCTAACCCTAGGGTTGGGTCTTCAGAGGAAAACAAAGCCTCTGATTGGCCACCTTGTTGACAGCTAGGCCACTGATTGGGCAGGATGCCTAGTAGTGAGTCTTGCTATTGGATGCTGAAGATCTTGTCAGCACTTGGAACTCTGAAGATTCTATTCAATGGATGTGGCAATGAAAAATATAATACATATATTTTAAAGAAACACGGCCATTATGATACATGCATCCTAACAACAACAACAACAACAACGGTGTCTTGTTAAGCTTGCCAGCTGTTTGCAAGAATGATGTAGCTAAACTGCACAGATCCAACTGTTTTACATTCATCAGTCTATTAAAGCGGGCATTTGCTGGGCATTCATACATTACAAGAGTGGTCAATACATATGTATTCTTTGGAACACAACCAAACCAATTTTAGCATTCTAAGGGATTGTTGTTGTAGTGGACTGATCTGATGTGTTGGTATAAATAGGTGGCATAGCATTTCAACATTTGAATTAATCAACTGTATTTATATCTGTATATTATATATACAATGGCAAAGTTGTGTATTTTATATTAAACCATAAATGCAATTCTGTACCAACTGGGCACATCTGAATAGTTGTCATTTGTCAATATGACTTCCATTCTGGCATTTGTTCATATGTTTCATTGCAGGTGTTACTCTTTGAAACATTTGGCATCGGTGAGGGTTAACTTTGCTGATGCAAATAGCAGATTAAAAAAAACAAAAAGCAACCAATGCAGATGGTAATTTAGAAATGTGATGATTGCTGGTAGTGGAAAGAACACAATTTTTGCACATTAGTTGTGTAGGCAGGGGATTATCAATGTGTCAGTTTGGCAGGAAGACTTGGCAGCAAAAGGAATTAATCACAGCAAAAATGTCAAATGTCAGGAAGCGAGGGACAAAGTATAGGACTGGTAAATACAGCCCCACAGATGAAAGGCATTCATAGGAATGCTGTCACTTTCCACTGAAAACATGTAGCATGGCTGAGTCTCAAGTCACAGTCCACCTACGTAGTTTATCAAACTACTATTTTTTTTTCAAGCAATAGTAATGGACTGGATCTTCAAACTGACCAATTTGTCCCTTGGCAAACATTCTTTCCTAAAAATATAATAATACAGGCAAATGGAAAATGTGTACAAGTAAGGCTTTATATTATGTGGTAAAACCATTTAACATTTATGGAAAATCTTCAAACCTAAATATGCCTGTACCTGAATAATGCCACCATTAAGGAATTATAGTAATTCCTGTGCAAAGGCATTTATGTGAACATAAATACAAAGCATTCTCTGGACTGTGAAAGGCTTGCTGTGTGGAAATGATAGTTTAATCTATTAGACTATGCTTGATGTCAGTAGTGAATATGGTATATGCGTTTCTCTGAACATGCACAATATAAGTTGACATCACATTATTTGTACTTTACCAAGCAACGGATGGCATGTTTGAATAGTTATATTCTGTACATGTGTGTATAGACGCAAACGAGAAACTAAAGTTATATTTTTAGTGTGATTTTAGTAAATTTGATTTGCTGGCTTATGTAGGGAAATACATCTGTAACAGCAGTATATGTACTTCATAGAAGGTATTGAAGGTATTTATATTATCACATTTAACAATGGTATGGGAACACACCAAATATGCTGCTGGTTTTGCAGATATGGCTTTCATGGTCTGTGGTTAATACTGTATTATTATTATTCCATTTGTCAACTTTTGAAAGGGTTATATATTTGTATGCATCTGTAGTTGCAGGAAGTTGGGTTGAACTATGGTGGGCATAGGATGAAGAGATCACTTGAATCTATTGATTCAGTTAGCAGGTATTGAAAGGACAATAAGGTACATCCTACAATCAGATATGCTTGACTGTAAATGCTGCTTTTCTGTTTTGTAAAGTAAACTACCAGAGCCACATAAATTATAATGGGTAGTAAAAGTCTATTTGGTTGAAACCGGCAGAGCAAACAGAGCTAATGCTTTTGAAAGATCTTGCACCATCTTCTGCAGAGGTCTTCAAGTGGTTTTTGGGAAGGCATGGCTGTGTGGAAGGATGTATTAAGGAATATGGATTCAAATATGTTTACTTTTTCAAAGTGTATTAATTTTATTTGTGTATATCATAATGATTGTGTACATTATATTTTCGCGATAACCATGGGAAACCATCCATCCTTTCCAAAAATATGGATGGTTTCCCATGGTTAACAATGCTTTACTGGGTTTCATTTACTAAAGGAAAATAGGCTGTTCACTTTGCATGGAAATTTGCACTTTACAAGGAACGTTTCCCTTAGTTTAGTGAATGTGATGACAATTAATTTTGTACAGAATACCCAATTACATAGTTACATAGTATTTGAGGCGGAATAAAGACACAGGCCCTTCGAGTTCAACCTTTATTTGTAAGTGTGTGTGTAGTGCGTGCATGTTTGTATATGAGTCCCTGTGTGGTCTTAGGTTTTAAGAGTACCTGTACCCCTGTATGTTACGGTGTCTGAGGAAGGTATATAATTGCATTTTTAATGATTCAATACTCTCTGCTGCTATCACTACTTGTGGCAGAGAGTTCCAAAATGTAACCACTCTGGCTGATAAGAAGCCCCTATGCCCTTTGTGGTTAAATATTTTCTCTACCAATTTTTGGTAGTGGCCTCTAGTCCGTGTTAGGGAGTTTAGAGTACAAAGTTTATTGCTGATGTTGCCCTCACCACTAAACATTTTGTACATTTAAATCATGTCCCCTCTTAATTGCTTAACTTCCAGCATGAACAAGTCTAAATTTAGCAACCTTGTCTCATAGCTTTGTTCCTCCAGTCCCCTAATTAGTTGTGCTGCCCTTCTTTGGGCTCTCTCCAGCTCCAGGACATCCTTTCCGTGGATAGGTGACCAAAACTGAACCGCATACTCAAGATGAGGTTGAACCAGTGATCTGTAAAGTCACAGAATTATTGCTTTGTCTCTACAGTACATTCCCTTTTTAATACAAGGCAGTACTCTACTAGCTTTGTTTACCACAGCCAGGCATTGCAAGCTATTATTCAATCTGTGGTCTACTATGACCCCCAAATCTTTTTCTATTTTTACCTTCCCTAGACGAGCATCTATTAATGTGTATTCCGCTTGTGCTTAACCCCAAAATACATTACTTTACATTTTTCAACATTAAACCTCATCTGACACATAGTCGCCAACTCTCCTATTTTATCCAGGTCCTCCTGTAATGTTATAATCTCTAAGCCCATGTATATTACCCTTCCAATTTTAGTATCATCTGCAAACACAGAAACATAGCTATTAACACCTTCCCCAATATCATTAATAAACAGGTTAAACACTATTGGGCCTAGGACAGAACCATGGGGTATGCCACTCATTACTGTAGCCCATTGTGAAAAAGAGTCATTCATCAATACTCTCTGGACACGTTCCTGTAGCCAGTTCTCTATCCATGTACACACCATTTAATCATTACGAGGAAGGAAAATAAAAATAAACTGTATTTTTACTTGCACATGATTGGATGATGGATGTCAGCAGAGCTTTACTGCATTTGCTAAGTTAAGGGAAGATTCCCTTGCAAAATTTAAGTTCTCATGCAAAGTGAACAGCCTATTTATCTTTACTAAATCAACCCAATTGCAGCTAAGGTAGACTAAGGGGGTTAAGTTGGACCCAGTTTAATTAATAGCTGTGCATTTCAGGCAATATGAGCATTATACTTTATTTTCTCTTTTTGTAGTTATTTGAAATGGCTGCTTTTAATTAACTCATAACAGCAATAGGTAATCGAGCCATAGACAAATGTGTTTATCACTGATCTGCAACAGAAAAATTGAATCTATTATACAGGTACCCACAGGTATAAGACTACAGATACCAAATTGGCCAGATCGGGTGACTGTCATCTCATGCCTGTGAGAAACCCCCCAACTCTGCTGGCTGCTGTAGGGAAAAAGAACACCTGTTCTACTCACTTTTGTACCTCCTCCCTGATCCTTTCTTTTCTGAAATAAATGTGTAAGTTTATATTGAACTGTGCCAAATCTGAGACATTGTTCTAACTTACTGCTCCGTTCAAGTATATAAACTGAGGGTTCATTAGGAAAAACACTAGATAAATTGTGTAAAAGTGATTTTCATTAGGAGTCTCATACTGTAAAAGGCAATCATAAAAAGGGGTTTTTACTTTATAAGACTAATACAAATGTCTTCTCGACTTTACAAAATCTGTCTGGCACTTACCTCCTTGCACACTCAGTTGATCAACCTATGGTCACTACACTCCAGACAACCAGCTAAAGAAACTCCCTTCTTCTACTAGACTTGATACTGAACAAAAATATATTTTGGAATAAACCATCCAACTGCCCGCACTCTTTCTTAACCCTTCCAAAGTGTATGGCCAGCTTTAGAAGCATTTTAGTTGGGAATTGGATAAGCTGACTTTAAAGAAATCATTTTTAAATGTAATTAAATTGCTGTTAAATGGAGGCAAATTAGAGAATTAAAAGAGGAAATGAGCAACAATATATAGAAAGTGCAGAAAAAGAAGACAAAATATCTCAATGTATTTTATTATTTGAAGACACATTTTTTATATGAGAGAGGTAAACTACAAGGGCTTGTCGTTGTTCCCCTTCAATAATAGTAATTTTACCACAACTACCCTATCATAGGATAATAGCAACTGAACACTTTTGTTGGATCTTTGGCTCCAGTAGACAATTAATAATTAGGGATGGGCTTCACGTTCGAGTCGAACCTATGTTAGACTCGAACATAGCATGTTCTAGCGTTCGCCGAACGCCGAACATTATGGGATGTCCCATAATGACATCCCACAATGCACTGCACCGTCCGAAACGGTAATTGGCTACAGTCTTGCACCTGACCGCAGGTCAGGTGCAAGACTGTGCCAATCAGAATAATTGCATTCCTGAAACAGCCCTGATAACACACAGTGGCTATAATTTGTTTATCGCGTTTGTTTTCCAAATGTAGTACCATATTAGTTTTCCTCCTTCACTTAAGGTTACCATCTCCTTCAGTGTCTTGGACACAGTTGGGAAACTTGATCAAGGTCACAACATTTTCTGATAAAATGTAATCATAGCAACCAGCACAGAATGAATAAAAATCACATTGGCAGAAACGCATTTAAAAACTGGAGAACGTTTATCAACATATGGGGAAGGTTTATAATGTGTTTCAGGATAAAATAGATTCAGCTAAGGGGCATCTGTGAATGTTTATCAATGCTGTTTTGAAACATTGCATATTTAATTGTGAAGAATGGAGCTGCATAGTGAGACAAATAATATCCTACATTTGTTTCCACCTGGCAGAGGAGGAAAGGAAGCAAGAAATCTAGCCCACAGCAGTAAGTTCCTCAGTTGTTAGCCTGTGTTCATTCATAATTTCATCATCAGCCCTGCCGATACCATGGACAGCTCCACATCAACTACTGTCCATTTTGTTGCATCTGTGCCTGTGTGTTACTATGTTATATTATACATTTTCTGAGATCATTGTGTTGGGATTAATATTATTTCCAATGTTTCAAATATATTCTACAGCAGTTTATAAAGTAGGCTGAACCATTCGCATCTGTTAATGCCCCAGTTGAGTCATGGTTTAATACGCACGTAGTCACACAAGTTCATGACTGCTCGCTGTTTACATTCAGCTACATTCATTATGCCAAATAATAATTTCTGAGTGTTGTCTGAGTGTTTGGCATAATATAGGTATGCAGTAATACACCATGAGGATGATAGCTCAAATTACAAGTTTTTCTATATGCATTGTGACATTGTATCTTTTTTGACATGCCATGTGTCCAAACAGGATGCCACAACAATTTGCATTCCTCTACAGCTGCCAATCTTAGTTTATCTGGCTCAGTGAGTACATATCTGCAAAAATAATATTCCTGGAAGTGAAGCCACACGCCCAGGACTGCAAGGCAAGAATGAAAAGGTGATAGTAAACCCTCTTTTTTTATTATCCAGAGGAGATCCACTTGTTCTTGTGTAGCTGTTTTTTCTTCTTCCCATTTCATTTATTTTCTAACTTGATGTATCGCAGCCCCCTCCCCTCCTGTTTACAGGTCTCTCCTTTGCCCAGCAGGTAACAAAGGAGACACCTGGGTGTGTGCACTCCCAGCAAGGATTGAGCTGTGTTGTGTGCATCTATTGACACACACAGCACTTGACAAGCCATGCCCCTGTACCCGCCTCCTCACAGTATCTTGACAGGCAGGTGCAGCAGCCTATCACTGCCCTGCTACCTGTAGCTTTGGGATCCCTCCTTTCAACCCGGAACTTTGGGACACACCGCAGATCATCTGGGAGTCAGCAGCTGTGAACATGGAGTGTAGGTAAGTGTTTGGGGGCATAGAAAGGTGGGGAAAGGTGGGGGTGGTGGGGCATTTTTGACCTCAATGCAGAGAATGCATTAGCATAAAAAATAAATAGACTTTAGTACTACTTTAAAGTGTATCCATGTTTTTTTAAATATATTTTTGGATAGAGTAGTTAGAACCTCTGTCAGGTTTTTATTGATGTCTGTATCACCATTAGGGACATTTGGTTCCTCTATTAAGTGCAACTGAAGCCATCTGCTCTTTTATGGGAAGCCCTGCACTTACAGCAATGTTTACAAATAACTGCTTTTGTAACCTGATTTCCATTTTGTAGATCCTGCTGCTTTTTATAGAAACTTACAGAATAAATAAATCATAGATACACATGTGGTTGCACAGAAGATGCAACAGAATATTCATTAGTCCAGATACTTTGACTTAACTATAGACTTTGTTGCTTGTTTTACTTATATGTTATCCTTTTCATCCCCACAGGATAGAGTAGTTATCTCTCATTACGTTTAGGTGGCTTATATTTATTACATAAATTCTCTGAATGTGGTAGATCAAATTCATCAGGAATTGTAATAAACGCTACAAAGACATGTAAATAAACAGGAACTCATTTGCTTGCTTCTAATACTGTCGTGTTTACAAAGGTCTTTAGTCTGTTATTAGGAGTGAGCATTAAATAGTTTAACCAACAACAAATGCATTACACAAACAGACTTTCTTAATCCATTCAATATTAATAATTCATAGATAAGATTTTATCTTCAACTGTCTTTAACCCACAGTCTTTGCTGTGCTGAGTGGCAGCTCAGTGTTGCTTCTTATTTTGTCCTTCAATATTGGGTCACACTCCGCAAGCTGACCACCATGCAGAGTGGCAGTTAAGCAGCTAGTCCGGAGAAAAAGCGAAGTGACATGACATGACATGTATCACTGTTCTACTTCTGAATAAGTTACACCCACTGCAGCAGCCACAATTTCTGCCTCTTCTCCCTCTCGGTCTGAGTAGCACCAAAGTTCTGCCATGACAGGAAGCAACATGCCATAGCCATGTACAATAATTTTGCCACACCAACTGCACTGCAAGATACCCTGAGCCTGAAGGACTGCACAATGCATGTGGAGATAAGAAATATTTTTGTGTACTACACATACTAATCTGTCTATTAAGGTGTCTGCCAGCAGACCAAAGCTCTGTGGGGATCAGAGTCCCAGCTCAGGGGGGCAGGGGGTTAGTGTTCAGCCTGGACAGGAGCTCAAAAGTCTTCCTGAGGGGGAACAGAGGGAGAGCCAGCTCGGAGAGCAGGTCAAGAGAAAAATGAGTAGGCAAGGAAAAAATAGAGAAAAAGGTGAAAGAGTAGGCAATGAGGAAAAAAAAGAAGGATCAAATAATAGAAAGAAAATTAAGAAAGAAGAAGAGGGGAGAAAAAAGGCAAGCATAAGAAAGGAAGGAGAAAAAAAGGAAAAGGGAAATGGAACAGAAAGGAAATAAGAACAGAATAAATTAAAGGCAAAGCAAAATTCTGATGGGCTGCAATGAACAACACTTTTTTTCCCTAGTTCTTAATATTGCCATTTCTATATATATTGAAAAGCTAGTAGAAAGCACTGAAGAATTTTACAGACTACACATATTTAATTTAATGACAAAGCCCTGTCTGAATATATATATATTGTGGCAGTGTAAGCCAATACCACGGTGTTAGGTGGCCTCAAAGTCACCCAGGGTTCTCAGCCAGAGGGGCTGAGTGGCTCCAGGAAGACAGTATGTGTACCAGGAGAGAACTGCCTTTTCAGTTATTTCCAGGTTGTCTGGATCATAGTTGGGATCCTGGAGCCAGGAGATTTCTTAGAGCTCTGGGTGGGATGAAATCTCCATTCCTGGGTCCATGCTTTGGTAGTGACCAGCACCTGATTGTGCACCTGTGTACATCCTTCATGAAGAGTGTGCTGGGATGTGTTCAGAGCCCCACCTGTGAGTCAGGAGAGCTCCACCCTGGGGAGTGTTGGAGTTGTGTGTGTGCGCAGGGAGCACACGGACACAGACCACCTCGGGTGCATGCTAGACGCACACGGAACAGCCAGGGGTGGCTGGGAGAGGTCAGGAAGGTCGGTGACCCGAGGACCTGCGGTACAGTCTGCTAAGAGAGCAGAGTGAGGGCTCACGAGGGGTGAGCAGCGTGAGTGTCTTGTAGCTGAGGAAAGCTACAGAGCCATAACCAGGACTGTCTTATGTTGCTGTTTCAAGCTATTTTGTGTTTGCCCTTTCAATAAACTGTGTTTCCTTGACTTACCTGGACTACAGTGGAGTGTCCTTGTTACA
>NW_017306994.1:1242326-1243090 GCF_000935625.1 Nanorana parkeri
GATCTAACAGAGATTTTACAGAGTTTGTACACTGTAAAACCCAAGTGAACCACAGCAATAGTATTTCACAAGACATATTTCACTCTTCTTGTGTTCTGCAGGGAATATGTGTCCCACCAGTGTTCCGTGTGCTCAGTGTGTGGCTCGCTGTGCTCCACACCTTGATTGAGGTCAGGAGCACTTCTGACTACATACTCTGTTTTAAAAACAAATTCTAGACGAGCATCAGTTTGTGGTAAAATAATGGAATATTTTTATTTTAATATTTTATTAATACCATCTTAATACATTATAAATCAGGTTTTCAAATATCTCACTCTGGACATGTTAGGGACCACAAGTTAGCCCCCCCAATGCTTACCATTATTTAGCAGACAAACACCTATGCTCAGATGAAGGAAAACTTGCTCTGAATGTAGCAGCATATGCTACAGAAAGGGCATAAGCCTGACAACAGCTCTGGACATGTGCAGTTTATCTAATATTGCACATTTGTGGTATTGTCATTCATTATACAGGCCTTCGTCTCAAAGTAAAAGATGTTCATTATTACTTTCTCCATGCCAACCCAGGAATCACTTTAGTGTAGCAGCTGCAAGATTTCTTAGATCGATCTAAAGACCCAACTACATAAAAATTAACATTTCTAGTTATTAGCAGAGTCAAAAGGAGACAGTAAAGGATTTAGGAAGGAAAGGAGGACAGGCAAAGGAAGCAGGAACTACTACTGACACTTAGAGAATAGTTACTTGGGTTTCATTTGG
>NW_017306994.1:1243780-1244395 GCF_000935625.1 Nanorana parkeri
CATCAGTTTGTGGTAAAATAATGGAATATTTTTATTTTAATATTTTATTAATACCATCTTAATACATTATAAATCAGGTTTTCAAATATCTCACTCTGGACATGTTAGGGACCACAAGTTAGCCCCCCCAATGCTTACCATTATTTAGCAGACAAACACCTATGCTCAGATGAAGGAAAACTTGCTCTGAATGTAGCAGCATATGCTACAGAAAGGGCATAAGCCTGACAACAGCTCTGGACATGTGCAGTTTATCTAATATTGCACATTTGTGGTATTGTCATTCATTATACAGGCCTTCGTCTCAAAGTAAAAGATGTTCATTATTACTTTCTCCATGCCAACCCAGGAATCACTTTAGTGTAGCAGCTGCAAGATTTCTTAGATCGATCTAAAGACCCAACTACATAAAAATTAACATTTCTAGTTATTAGCAGAGTCAAAAGGAGACAGTAAAGGATTTAGGAAGGAAAGGAGGACAGGCAAAGGAAGCAGGAACTACTACTGACACTTAGAGAATAGTTACTTGGGTTTCATTTGGGAGTCCAAACTGTAGCAGTGATATGAAAAATGACTATACTAATAACTGAAAAAAATGTGTGTGTGTATATATAT
>NW_017306994.1:1244624-1248349 GCF_000935625.1 Nanorana parkeri
TACTGTGCTTTGTCCACATCAGGTTCACATGTTTGTACAATATTATATTTCTGATATATTGATCCTTCCTGAAAAATAAGAAATGTCTTTATTATTAAATGGAGCTAAACATTTAACATTTCAAAGTAGCTATCATGGTGGTTTTTGCTCAATTTACTAAAATGTGGATAGCATAATTCTTTGTTTCCCAGACATGTTTCTCAAATAAAAGTACACATTTCAAATGGGATGGCTCCGGTTGTAATATTGTTTAACTTTCAAAAGTCCTTAGGTGACATAAAAAAGACAAAGGTACTATGCTATCTTGCTTTGGATACATTTGTAACACTGGGAATAAAATGCTGTTAATGAAACTCGGCTTGAAATGAAAGTTTCATATTAAAATCACACCTTCCTGAACAGCTGTGGAAGCTGTTAGCAAAACACCTCAGTCCAAAAAAGGACATCCCAATAGTTCATATCTAATATAATTGCAGTACTTAAACACATGGAAGATTTGGAAATTACATAAAGAAAACTGTACATAACTTCCAAGTACAAGTTCCACACACATATTTTAAATTAAAATTAAAGAGTCCGCAAAAAGCTAAATAAACAGAATATACACTATATTGCCAAAAGTATTGGAACACCCCTCCAAATCATTGGATTCAGGTGTTCCGTGAAATTTCCTTGCTACTAAATATTTCACAGTCAACTGTTAGTGGTATTATTTTTTAAAATTCTTTTATTAACTGATCACATATGTAATACAAGCATGTGCACAAGAGACATACAGAAGCATAGGTTACAAGTACATGGCATACATGCAAGAAAAATCCTCAACGTCATGACAACCATCCGATCTGAATCGTCTGACCCTGACACCCCAGTGGACCTATGAGTGTTGTTAGCTAAGTTACAGATTATATCCAAGATAACGTCCCTGGGCTGTGTCTGGTGTGTACAGTGACAACCAAATTCTATGTATAACTACGCTGCCGAGTCGTGCGGGCCCGTCCGCTGATTGCTGCCGAAATACTTCTGAATACCGCTGGAAGAGGACGGAGGTGAGGGGCTCCGGGGTCGGCGAGGCTGTGACATGCAGGGAGGGGGTGAGTAGGGTCAGTATCGTCCGCTGGCAACGTGTGGGAGAGGAGACTGTGCAGAGCTCCGGGAAAGCACGTCCTCACTCAGCCATGCTCAGGCCACGCCCCCGTTAGTGGTATTATAACAAAGTGGAAGCAACTGGGAACAACAGCAACTCAGCCACAAAGTGGTAGGTCACGTAAAATGACAGAATGGGGTCAGCGCATGCTGAAATGCACAGTACGCAGTGCACAGTCAGTAGCTACAGATCTCCAAACTTTTGTGGCCTTCAGATTGGCACAACAACAGTGCTTACAAAGCTTCATGGAATGGGTTTCCATGGCTGAGCAGCTGCACCCAAGCCTTAAATCACCAAGTGCAATGCAAAGCGTCGGATGCAGTGGTGTAAAGCACTTCTCTGTCTGGCAATCCGATGGATGTGTCTGGGTTTGGCGGTTGCAAGGAGAACGGGACTTGCCTGACTGCATTGTGCCAAGTGTAAAGTTTGGTGGAGGGGGGATTATGGTGTGGGGTTTTTTTTCAGGGGTTGGGCTTGGCCCCTTAAAAAGGAGTCCCTCAGAGGAGTCCCTTGTCCCTGGTTCTTGGGAAAAAAAGGTCCTCTAGCACCCAAAGTGTCAAAGAGTGCTCCCTCCACTGACTAAAGTCTTATCAGGGGGGAACAAGTTGGAAAGCTATTTATTCCTTTACAAATCTCAGCCATTGGTGTTTGTAACATGCTTCTTCCCATTAGTTTAAACATGAATGCCTCCCCGAGGATGTTCCACAGAATAACGTTGCCTGAGGGAGGGAGGATCATGCCTGTATGTCAACACATATACGGGCTGAGCAAGCACACGGTGCAGAAATAGCAGCTGCTGTCTGCCAGTCCTAATATTACTGCATATGACCTGTGGAAAACCTAAAGTTGTGGGTGATCTTATAACATGTGTAGAGCACTGCAGTAGTGGGCATGGCTTATCAAACGTGGGCATGGGTCAACAGGCATTGTTACAATGAGAATATTTTTATAACATTTTGATAAACAACATTTTTTGGGGGAGCCAACAATATACACAGATCAAAGGGTACATCTTTGATTTGTAAATTGCACTTATTAAAATACATTATAACAATATTTTTACAATATATTTATGAATGAAGCCTGCAAGCATTGTTTGTCACTGCCATCACTTTTGGTACACAGACTTAGACCTAGCTGTTACATTGATAACCAAGCCCTTTAGATTGTGACATTGATAACCAAGCCCTGGAGAATGGATGCAGGTGCCCTTTGCACTGGCACAACACAGATTGCAAATATGAATCTTTATTAGAATGTTGCCATTCCCCATATAAACTCTGCTAATAAACAAATAGAATAATTTTCAAGATGATTATTTTGAGTTGGTTTGACTGTCGCTTCTTCTTGTAACCTTTTCATTTAATGTTATTATTTTTCTGGCAATGAGAAATTTAAAACAGAACTATGGCTTGTTGAGTGCATGACTTTTATACACGAGTAGAATATTAGCCATAAACGACATTGCTTCCACAACATTGACTCCTAAATTTCTATATTAAGCCAGTTTCCTGTGTTATCAAAGCTATTTCATTTTGCATAGCCAGGAAAGTGTCCGAGAAGTGATATTTTTAAAAACTGGCATGCTATGGGCAAAAGCCTTTGCTAAGCAGAATCGTGGTGACTGAGTGCAGTGTCTAATTACAATATGATGTGTGTGTGTGTGTGTAAAGCCTGTTCCTCAGCTCCCAGAAGATAAAGCACTATGGACCTGATTACCAACTGCATCTGCTGATCTTCCATAGCCCCTGACATACTCTGCTTGTGTCATTTGAAAGAGAGAGAGCAAACAGAAGGGCAAAATGAACTGTTTGGCTAAGCTAGACAGCGAGCCTTGCATAGAAAACACATGCAGCCAGTCCATTAGATAACAGAAGGGCCAATTTACTGTCTCACAATAGGGTGGGAAGGTATGAGCATCATAACTCTGGTGTGTTGCATGGCCGTGGGCCTCATTAAGATGGAAACGCTATGCAGAAGGCAATCAATAGAACAGCGGGTCTGCATGTTATCAGCTTTAGCCTGCGCAACAGAACATAACCCAGAGAGTTGACATTGCAGTGAACTTCTCCAAATTGAACAAAGAAAGCATGAATCAAGGTGATGAGAAAGCCAGTTTTACATGCTATTGTGTGATTTAGGTATTGTCCATTACCTAGGTCCAAGGTGCTAAATGTAATACCCTTCCACTGTGCTAAACAGGGTGAAAACACTTAAAAGCTAGAGACCAGGCAGATAAAAAAAAGACATAAATTAATGCAGCTCTGTATTCATTGATACATTATTAAATGTATTTTTTTTTTTCAGTGCAAGCAGTGTAAGAACCTGATTTTTTTGTATTTAGCTCTGGCAGTCTAATGTACAGCATAGCTCAGAGAGGGAAAGGGAAGAGCTGCACAAGGAGCCAATCGGGTATACTGCAGTACAAAAGGCATGGTGAGGAAAAGAGCAGATTGCAAGAGAGTTTAGCTTATCGTTGGGCTGCTTCTCCTTTTCCTGTCCAGTCACAGGGTGAAAAGCAGACTTGAAAGTAAAAGTGAAACTGCAGCAGAAGCACAAATTCTTAATATATATATAT
>NW_017306994.1:1249240-1251072 GCF_000935625.1 Nanorana parkeri
ATATATATATAGTATCTTTGTAGACGCTGCATCAAGCTGGCATACTAAACATTGCTCTGTACATGGACACTGCACATACGTAGTTGTCCAATGCGGCTGTGCCTAGAGTGAATTGTGTATTAGTCTGTAATTTTGACCTGGGCCCTGACGAACTCAGTTGAATTCCAGCATGCTCAAGCCCTTTTTGTGACAGATTAACTTTAAAGAGAATACAAATTTTAAAAAAAACAAACCTCTGCTATGCAGAAGTCACACTCCAGTACTTACCAACCTTCCCTAATGCTGTCGCTGGGCTCTGCACCCTGCTGCAGCAGCTTCCATCTTGCTTCCCTGCACGAGCTTAGACTGCCAATCCCCACCAAAGTGCAATCTTGGGACATGGGTAATAGGTTTTGCATTGGTGTGCATTAGCAGCTTTCTGTGGAAAAAAAAGGAAGATGGAAGCTGAATGAGGAGGGTTCAGGACTCTTCAGTATCTATGCAAGAAAGGTATATGGTATGATTTACTTGATAATTAGATTTGTAGGGTAAAGCTGACTAAATGATCTGTACTATAAGTGCAGGTATGCTTTTATATCGAATTATATTATATACAATTTTACACCATGTATACAGTGAACTGACTGGATAACAATGTGAATAGTTTATATTGATTTGACACACTAGTAACTTGTCCTTGTATTTTTTTATTCTTTCAGAAAGTAGCTTTGGGCATTGAAGAGTGTGACTTCCGGTGATTATTATAGCCAAAACCTATTAATGAAGGCACTAGGCCTGTTTCAGTATTAGACTGTGGGGAATGGGATGTCTTACACAAGATTGTAATTTAGATTCATGTCATGTGTGACCTAGAAATGCAAGAAGCCTCACCCCTATAAGACCTTCCCATTAATCTGCAGTCCCACTGCACGTGGGCATTGAGGAATTAGGACAGGAGTGACTTTGAGACAGGAAGGACACCTTGCACTAAGATACACTTCACTGTATCAAGGCTGGAACTTAGAATAGCTTTTACAGTAAAGTACATTCAGTTTGCAAATAATTGTTTGTCACAAATTGTAATAATTATTTCTGCAGACATGTTTTCAAGAAAAAAATTATTTTAAATATAACTAGTGTATGTACCTGCATCTTTCTCTGTATCAGCCTTCTATCATGCTCTGCACAAAAGGAGAAAAAAGGGCTGCTCTAACAGCGATTCATGTGTGCTACAGTCTACATGTGCTGACAATAGCTATAAACTTCAGGTTCGGGTTGACCATAAGTTTGACCCCACCCCAAGTTGTTTACAGTTTGCCAAATGGGTTTAGATCACCCATTTGGCAAACTGTAAACAACTTGGCTAGTTTGAACCATCCGCTGCTGCAGCCAGAAATCATTCATTTAGTGGCAATATTACATATAGGCATGCACACAGGGTGTGCCAGGTGGCCGTGGAGCACCCTAATCACCCTGAGCACAACACTGAAACTGCAACTGCTGGTGCTGTGTTTTTCGTCACTGAGGTGGTGGAGAGATCACAAGATCTCTCTGTGACTGGCTTAGCGATACAGAGTGCAGCAGCACTTGTCAATTACATTCCTCACATAAGAGCCGCAGTCCTTGGTGCCTGGGAAGCTATGAGGGAGTGTATTTGTGGCTTCTTATCTACTCAGAAATCCGGGTGGGTGGTCACATGGCTGGCTACCTGCCAGGTTCCCTGCTACATTAATTCACCCCTGCATGAATAGGTAAGGGACAGTTGAAGAGATGGGAATCTGGAATGCCTCAGGTCTGTGTATGTGTGTAGTAAGCATGTATGTATGTATGTTTTTATATATATATATATATAG